>NC_089760.1:17605000-17715000 GCF_040412425.1 Macrobrachium rosenbergii | reverse complement strand
CCATAATGCTGAGTACATGAATTATGAAAGTTTGTTTGATATAAAATTTTGCATAAATTGAAAACCTTTTATTACGACAGGGGACATTTCTTCCTATATTTTTGATGAAAATGGTCGAGATGACTAAATTTAAATTAATAGAAAAAATGTTGTTGGTCAGAAACAATAAACGTAGTTTGAAGCAGAAGATCCAAGTTGGCAGCTACAGCTTGAAACGTGTTATTCTCAACAAGGGAAAACAGTTCGTGTCTTAAAATGTTTGTACAATTAAGCAGCTGCTTACTGACATAATAAAAGTGAAAGCATAACGTATAATATTGAATATAAAAAATAGTGAGGTTTTATGGAAATACAAGTTCACTTGAAAACTTGGAGTGACCTTAGACATTTTATTTATGTTCAGACCAAGCGTTTACCTCATTCCACGTAAAAATTGCATTAAATCACAAAGAAAAGAGAAAAACACATGGATTGCATTAGAAGAGACAGTGTAAATATTGTAATATTTCAGCATCTCCAAACGGAAAACAATTCTTTTTAGGCGTAATGGGTCCGCTGTGAAAGTTAATTTAATAGATACAGATAAATGTCAGTCGTAAAATTTTTGTTTAGATAAGCTAACAAGATTAGAAATTTACTTAAGAATCCTCATTAAGAACGATCTTAAAATGAACTATTTGCATATTTTTTTGCACTGATAGCGCGCTTTGTGGCAACATTAGCTTGTAAATATTAATATTTATTTGTAAACTTGCTTCAGGGGACGAGCTGACTTACCAGAAATAACTTTGTTGACGTATGACTTGTTTCCGTCACCAGCTTGGATTTGTTGACAGACTCCTTACTATTTTTGTTCGTGACTAATAATTTATTTGTATTTACGATTTTTGTTTCCAAAAGGTTAATGAAATATTTCTTTATTTGAAACTTTTTGGTGTGCTTTCTTTTGTCGTCAGTTTGTCAATTTTATCTATTTTTCGATAAGATTTTAATGGTTGCAGTTTTGATGAGGGGCCCATTTGCGATTATATTTAAACAACGTAGCAGCAGTGAATCTCTCTCTCTCTCTCTCTCTCTCTCTCTCTCTCTCTCTCTCTCTCTCTCTCTCTCTCTCTCTCTCTCTCAAACACAGCTGTTGGAGTTATGAATTTATATATCTTTCATTGCGCAGTCTTTCATTTAATGAAACCCACATTCCTTGATAAGAATTGTAAATCAGATCTTTGATTGGAAATTCTTTTTTTTTAGTAAATGGGATCAAAATTTCCTCTCGGTTCCAATTATGATTAAGCAAGACTATATGGGATATGAATTTCTTTGTTTAAACCTCGTACTTTGGAACTGGGAGGGCCTAGTTCATGAAAGAAAAAATATATTTAGTCGTTTTCACAGTTGTCTGCATTTTAGTAATGAAGCAGATTGCCACCAAGTAATTCTCAAAAATAATTTTACCATCCGGGTGATGTTGCTTATGATTTTAGAATTTTATTGATTTAATATCATGATCCTTCCTTAATTCATAGAATCATTAGTGTCTGTTATTTTTAATCACAGCTATACAGGAGTTAAGGGGGGTGAGATTTTGTGGATGTCAATACGTGTGTGTATTTCTGTTTGTTTACTTTCAGTCTTCAGCTTTATTTGCAAGGAAATGTTAGGGGCAGGATCTACAGCTAACCCCTGTGGTAGAGATCGCAAGAGCCTGACTTTGTTCTTAAAAACCTTGCTTAAATTTGCTGCACCCTATGTAATACTGTACAGCGAAAACTTAAGTACAGGTACGGTGTTAAATGGTTGGTAGTTGTGTTCCCTCTTGAAGATGACGAATGAAATATCTTTGTTGCTAAAATCATCATGAACCTTTCTTTCTTGTACTTTGTTAGTTTTGAATGGGCTCATGTCTTTTTCTTTGCGTCGACTGTCGTTCATTTTATCTTCAAAGTGCAAGACTGTCACTATTTTAACACTGAAGCAGAACTCATATTCTTTTAATATAAAAATATGATAGTCGTAAAAAAAGCATTACAGAGAATTAATATTAGTTAGCTAATAACAAGGGTTAATACTTGCATTAAATCGTATTTCAGTTAATGATTTTGAGAAAAGGTAATTATTTTTTTTATTTTGGCAGTTATATAACCAACAACATGTTAACATTTTTTAACCCGATACCTGGCCTGCTTCTGCATTAAATCGAAAACATGTATTCGAGATTCCATGGCAGATTCTGGGCCCCATTATTGTTGTTTGTGTCAGCTCTCAGTGTTTTTGTAATGAGCAGACTTTGTGCAACGGGTTGCAGCCATCCTTGGTTCAGAAAAGAAACAGTCGTTATTTTATGCCTTTGTACATATAACGTATTCTAGACCAGGGGTGTGGGTTCATTAGTTATGGAGACGATGTTCAGTGTCATGTGCTCCTTCTCCTCTCATGAACAAGTAATTGTCCAACTTGTTCCTTGTTCACTGTTGCCTCCTTCGGAGTTCTTGTGGTCTAATGCGAGTCAAGTCTTGTTTTTATTCAGCCTGCAATTAGTTATCTCTTCCTCACTCTCCTCTCCTCTTCCTCTTCTTCGTTACTAGTAGAACATTCCAATCGAAAATTTTAAAATAGTTTTATTCTTTGAGTTTTTAGTTGCTAATGTAAATATTAGCACAGTTACCAACATAAGAATGTTAACGTTATAAATTTTAACTTCGCTAAAATACACGTGAATCTGTGAACACATGCACAGTCATCAAAACAAGATAGATTGGTTAAATTTAGATTAAAATACACGTGAATCTGTGAACACATGCACAGTCATCAAAACAAGATAGATTGGTTAAATTTAGATATTGATCTGTCGTTGTAGCAGCAATGGAAAAGAAGCCTTAGAAATGTCCGTTGAATTGTTCCAAGATAATTGACGGTCACTGTTATCAAGTGTCGTTTTCGGGTAGGAGGTTCGGAGTAATTGTGGTTTTCAGGGAATCGTTTGCACAATGTAAGGGAGACGTTACCTACAACTATTCAAAAATGGGTTGTATTAGCAGTGATTTTGTGAATAGCGAATGTTTGATAAGTTTTTATGGATGGTTATGTTTGCAGAACCTTGGTTGAATCCATTTCATAATTTTTATCCTTGTAGCATTATGAGGTTTAGTCTAATATAATTAATTTGTATTCTTAGAGATTAAGGATTTCGCGTACCCCCAAAAATATATATAAATACTTTCAGTGAATGACGTGCATGCTTCCTTCGAGAAATAATCCTCTCATTGGCGCGCCAGGACATACCATCCCGGTTATTCACCAGTAGCGAGACATAGGTGTGTAAATGTTCTATGAATGAGCAACTAAACGTGTATACGCTTGCAATTTTAAGAGTGGAGGCAAGGGGATCAGTAAGAGGTGATTTTTAGATTGTCAGTCCTTCGTGTTAAGGACATGTCATGATATTACTCTTACAAAAACAAGTCCTTGTGAAATAGTCATGCCAGTGCAGAACGTTAAAGAGTAGTACAGATTGAAATGGAGGCCAGTTTTCAGTGTTTATAGTGAAGTGACCCGTCATAAAAGTCGCGAGTAGGTTCGAGCCGTTGTGCAGTTTGCACGCGAGTTGACTTCGATATTGCCTGTGTAAGCTCTCTCCTTTTTTTTTTTTTTTTTTTTTTTTTTTTTTTTTTTGCTAACGTAACCATTCGAGGCTAAGTAAGTGCGTGTTAAGTGCGAAAAAATCTTTCGTTTTTTAAGTATATTTTCAAATAACAGTGTTTATTTGTCTATTACTAGATTTGACGAGACTTGTTTTAATAAGATAACAACGAAACTCTTATGAGTTGGGTTTTGTGGTGTGTTTTCTATCTCACTGTGCGAATTGAGTCAGTTCGTAATAGTTATGTAGTCATCCCTTATTGCAGATTAGATCAGTTTGAAAGACTTGTTTTGAAGTTTGCGGTGCAAGATTCGTGTAGTGGTCTTTTCTTTGGGTTATACTGTAATATACTAGATATATTCATTACGGCAAACAAACCTGAGTTCGGCTTAACTTGCAGTCGAATCTATTCGTGATCCCTGCTTATACAGTAGGTAGGTTTAGTATTTCGGTGAAATGTAGCTTTCATGAAGGTATTCACGTCCTTACGGTGGTTTAGGACGCTTCCGTAAGGAAACGACCAACAGCTGTAGATGAAACAAAATGAGTGCTCCGTTGTTATACTAGCATTGAGCTGTATAGGTAGAAGGATTTTTAATGTGGGTATTTAAACACACGTGTCTTGCTTTCTATGCATTTCTAAAAGGTTAAAAAAAAGTTGAATTTTGGAATAATCTAAGATTTATAGTGATAGTTTTCATTTGTTGGTCATTTTCATACCCAAGGTGTGTCAGTGATCTGTTTGGGATAATTTTACATGGTTACGAATTTTACAGATTGATCTTGATATTTTGTACTCCTTTTTATTCACCATAAGGTTCAGTTATGGTTTCCAGTTTCAGTATTATGTCAAAAACGCAAATAACCGAACCTTGAACATTTCTCTGTGTGTACAGCTTGCCCTTTTTTTTTTATTATACCGTTATGCTTGCAAGGACCAAATCTTACAGAATATACTGTAGTGTGGGTTTGGTAATGGCTGTCAATACGCTACTTAACACTGCGAGAAGTCAAGTCTATGCCGAAAAAAAAAAAGAGTTTGATGGTAGGACTCTGCGCTTTGGCTGATAACTCCATTCTTCATGTCGATCGTCTTACCCTCTCCTTTACTCTTCCTCGACTCGCTCTCTCATCCGCACTGATCTCGTGGACTTATTCGAATGATGATCACGAGTTTCCTTTGTGAGTAAGTAGCGGATTCCGTCATAAATCAGCTCTCTATTCTTGCTGGATGTAAATTATCCTCTTTGCTGTTGGTTTCTCACTACTGGTGGTTTTGTAGAAGTCATGAGTCTGGTGTCTGTCAGGCACCACATACATTTAACACAAGGCCATGTTGCTCTTATCAGTATCCCTTCCCAACGATTCCCGTTTTTTATAAATATGCCTGTTAAATATCATGGCTGCTTCTCCCTTTCCGCCTCAGTGCTTTATGGATTTCCGTGTCTCAGGTGTACTTGTCGCTAAACTGTAAGCAAAGATAGATAGAGGCAGGACCCACTCTGGGTGGTGGTCTGTTTTCCGCGAAATTTATGTCAGTTAACCACTACAAAATGCAGAATTTTGCATGGTTTATTTATTGAATATTTTCAAGGCTTAGGATTGAAAGCCATAGGTCCATGTAGTTGTCGAAATCTTATAAGAAGTATGTACAGTAATTTGTCTTGGTCTTGCTCTTGCTCATGGAAAATATTTGTATGCATATGGTGTTATGAGCAGTATGTATGGCGTTCCTGGAGCACATAAGATTGGAGATAATCTAGTGGGAATGTGTTAGGAAGGAGGCTTGATTGCTGGAAATGCATAATTCTGTAAGAAACGCATGCTTAAGTACATTTAGGAAAGGTGGCTGTAAAGGTGAAAAGAAGAGTGGCTAGAGGTATATATGATCATTATTTGGTTGATACACATGTTAAGATATGTGGAAGTGCAGGTTGCAGAGGAAGGGGTGAAAATGGGGCCCTTATAGTAATGTTCGGTTATTATGGAGAGCATATAAGGAGAAAGTGGAAGAAAAACAGGCTAGTGTTAACGACACAGAAGTTTAAATTGTAAGTAAAGCCTGTGTGTTTGTTTGTGAAATCCAGGATGGAGTTATGTAGTCAACAGGAAGCGTTTGTGGTTTTAGGAGGGTGGGAAGGAATACAAAGTGCCTGGTTGGTTTAGGAAATGAGAAATTTTAAAATGCCATCTTAAGAAAATGTAGTCCTGGGTCGATGGAGTGATATTTTGTGAAACTGTTAAATAAGGAAGATAGAAGAGAAGCAGAGCTGAAATGCAAGAGTTGAAGGGTTACAGTAAAACTGAGAATGAATGTGGAAGTTTACTGATGAGGATTTAGGTCAGTTAAGAGCCTGTAAAAGCGATAATGGAAAACATAAGAATTATAGTGTTTGTTATGAAACAGGTATGTTAGAAGTTTGAAAGCAAAGTTAAAATACTTTACAATAACAAACAGTTATGTTAGAAGTTTGAAAGCAAAGTTGAAATACTTTATGCATACATGGACCAAGAAAAAGCTAATGATGGGATTGATAGAGATGTAACGTGGAGGATGTTGAGGATATACGGTATAGAGGGTAAATTTAATAGTGGTATAAGTTTTTATGATGGCTATGACGCATTCATTAGAGTTTGTAGGTAGGAGAGTGGCTTGTTTGGTGTAAAAATGGGACTGAGTCACAGTAATGTAACGTCTCCATGATCGTTTTAACATTTTTGTGGATTTTCTGATGTGACAGGTCAGAGAAAGGACGGTAGATATAGGTACCTATATCTACTATATATCTACTAAGAAGGTGGGTCAAGAATAGGGTTTGGAAAGGTTGATTGGGGATAGTGAAGTGAAACTGCGGATGTCAGAGTAAGTTTGAAAGCATTTTAAAGTGTTTGCAACAATAGAAATTTAAGAGTAAACACGAGCAAGGGTAAGGCTGTGATGGTACTGTAGATGTGAACTAGGAAGAGGGAGAAGTGAATGTTATAGATGGTGAGAAAATGGAAGCAATAGTCTTAAGTATTTGAGAGTTTGTATTTCAGGTGGAGGCTTGATGAGAAAAGAGGCGAGTCGCAGTGTACTGTAGGGTATGCAAGAAAGTTAGCAGGATGTTAGCATAAGATTAAGAGGAAACATGAGTGTAGGTTGCAGTGCATGATGGGATTGTTGAACCAACTCACCTTTTTGGAATAGGGGTATGGATATCTAATGTGATTAAGATATAGAAAGTGGTGCTTTAGAAATGAATTAAGTAGTATTTGTGGTATAAGAAGAATTGAGAGGGTGAGAAATGGAGAGATACAGAGGAGTAGTAAAAAGGTTAGCTTAGTTTAATGAATGGATCATAGTGCATTGAATGTAGGAGGATAGGTTACTGAAAAAGTATACAATTCAGAAGTGTTGTGAGGAAGGAGAAGAGGGGTAGATGGAGTGAAAGAAGTATTTAAAAGGAGGTACCTCAACATAAAGGAAGTGACAGAGTGTATGCAAAAGAAGTGAATGGTGCAGTGTGTGTGTGTGTGTGTGTGTAGGGGTTTTCGACACATTGCCGATGAGACCTTCTAGGTAGACTAATGAAGTTGCTGGTGCTGTGAAACTTTTCTGCATGGGGGTTCATTTACGATTCAGAATTTTTATGTGTGAATGCAGTAGTGTTCATTGTTCTATAACCCTCTTGGGAGCCACCGCATTTTCGGATAAAAAAAATATGTATGTGTGTGTGTGTAATCACTTCTGTATGTGTACAGAACTATATATTCAGATAAATATACAGACAAGCGGTCACGGAAAGGGAGGAAGGAAGGAAGGACACCTGCTAAAGATTTTGAATAATGGTAAGACATCTTCAGTTACTATAATTTATATATATATATATATATATATATATATATATATATATATATATATATATATATATATATATATATATATATATATATATATATATATATATATATATATATATATATACACATATATATACATAAATTGAGTTACTGAAAAGGCCAAAATAGTAAAACAAGTTTTCATGGCCTTAAATGGAAATTGATGCTGTCGTGATTTCCAAAAGATTTAGTCGTCAAACACATCAGCGTTCTAAATGCTTAAAGGAGACAGGGATACAATGGAAATTAGGTGGATGTGTGTTTAGCTGAAGGGGTTGGCTTAGGGACATGATTTATCTCGAAGGAGACGGATTATATTCTCTGAATGCTTATTCTTCAAGGGAGTACCATCGGCCAAATCTGTTTTGTCGTTTAGGAGCGAAGGCGATTGCAGTTTTTGGTGATCATAAAGAAAAATCTTGTGTTTTGTTTAAGAAAATATCTCAAATGGTAAGATTGATCGATGGATATCTGTAACTGGCATTGCAAGATCAGAGGTCATCTGCACTGAGAAGGATGTGGATTTCCAACGTATCATACTCTATAAAGATGCTAATTAGTAGTAGACGAATTATTTTACAAAATATGCTGACCCAACAACAAGGTACATGATTGTTATAGGTTAAGGTGAAGTGATTGAGACCAGGCATGGGAGCCCAGCTCAAATTAGACTGCACAAGTGATATTAAATCTGGGCCTTGAAAAGTAGCAGGATGCAGTGAAAACGCTAAAGTATGCGTATAAAAAACAATAAAGGATGACTCACTTTTCCAGAGAAATTTTTGCGTGTTATGCACTCCATACGCTCTTTGTTGTTTTGTCTACCCATTCCCATTTATCAGTATATGAGCTAGAGAATAATCTACTTTTACTTAGCTTAAACCATGAGAATGTCTCTCTCTCTCTCTCTCTCTCTCTCTCTCTCTCTCTCTCTCTCTCTCTCTCTCTCTCTCTCTCTCTTTGTTACCTGGATCAGTGTTAATCAGCGTGAGTCGTTTCTTATCGTATATGACCGAATCCTTTCTCCACTGGTACGTTCAGTTAGTTAGAGTTCAGAGGTCTACACTAAGCTCTTTACTCCCTTTGGAATCTTACCACGCTTACGGCATGCCCAAGGTTGAGACTGTGCTGGCATAAGACCAGCTTATCTCAAACTAACTAACTAACTGCAATGGATGAACTGTCCCCGAGCAGATAATGTGACGGCCACTCTTGAGCCAGGTGGAAAACCTCAAGCACATTGCAAGATCTTTATCCCGTCTGCGGTTTTGCGAGCTCTTTGCTCGTTCTCTGTGAGCTGTTCGTGGTTGCTTTTGTGCATTCTCAAAGAGAAAGAATGCTGGAGGCGGATGGATGAGTAATACAAATATGACGTGTGCATATATATATATATATATATATATATATATATATATATATATATATATATATATATATATATATATATATATATATATATATTGTGTTTGTGCGTGTTAATAAGTTGACTGATTTAGTTCATTCATAAAGAATATACTGTAGATGAATCAAAATTATCAATGAAACGAAAAAATTAGAAAAAGGTTGCCGCTTCTAACCAAGAATCAGCATGCACATATGTGCTTGCATCCGTTTGAGTGCACACACCTCATGAATTCTATCCAAGGGCAATATGCACCATGACGTGCTGAGAAACTAAAACTAACGCAGTTACTGGAGTCAGTCCTCAGTCATTGCTGTACCGTGTGCTCGTCGTAGGGTGGAAAAAATGCCACTGGTAATGTCAGTGAGTCATAGCGAAAATTCTCATGGGTTCATAAACCCGACGGAATGACGCACCTTCTTCTGAAGGGTGTTAAACATATTTAATGGTCCCCAGTGTTGAACCTCGGCAATATTTCTTGCGTTTCACGTGTACACGCAACGTTTGACTTTATTTCCTTTTTCAGGTTGTTGGCGGTGGAATTGTCGTCCGTCATTTTTCATTATTTTGTTCATGAGAATATACAGCTACATTGTAAAACTCTCTCTCTCTCTCTCTCTCTCTCTCTCTCTCTCTCTCTCTCTCTCTCTCTCTCTCTCTCTCTCTCTCTCTTAACAGATTTGCCCGATCTTGAGTTTTTTCTACATAGAATAGTTGTTATAATTTCTTTTTGGGGGACTTTAAATCCTCAGCACTAATTAGTATATGAAGATCACGCCTTTGCCTAAGAAAAATCAGAACACGTTACTTTTACCAGGATTGCAATATATACACACACACACACACACACTCATACATTGTATAAATGCGTGTATGTTTTAAATGTATGCATATATCGAGATAAAACACTTGTGATAGTGCCATCATTATGTGATTGTTCTGCATTCACATGAACTATCTTGAATATAACCTAGCCAGCTGTCAGATATGTGGATGAGGTTTAATATCAAGAGGAGAGAGAGAGAATAATTTCCAGTTTAAAAAAATGATGAGAGAGAGAGAGTTTAAATTTGTTCTTGGTTTCAGGCAATTTCAGAAGTCCTAGTTTGCTTATAAGGATATTCATATGGTTACTTCAGGCCATTTTAATCGAATACCATCTCCTCCTCGGGGAAGAACATTAGAATGCTTTGTTTTGTCCGCTTGGTTCTGAGCGTTCATTGGTTGCGGTGGATAAAAGGTCAAAGTAAATCTCTTTCATGCTGGTTTTATGCGTCTCGTCTGTCCCCCTGAATCTCTTTGGTGCCAGATCGGTGTCAGTCCGTGGTTCTATTTGAAGACCGTTTGTTATTCTTGGTTAGTTCTTTTGTACCCGTTTTTAAAACTTGAGTCGATTCTGTGGGTTCAGCTGATTGCTGCCAATATTTGTGATTCCCCTGCTTCTTCAGTCACCATTATTATTTTGTGTTCATCTTTATTATAATTGCCAGCAATGTGAGCGTTTTCCGTAGGGACACTTGCGGGAAAAGCTACCTAGGTTCCGCAGATTTTCTATTTTCTCCCTTTTGACTAATAATAATAGCAATAATAATACCACTGAACAGATAGCACTTGATTCAAGTGCAATAGAGCTTAACTGAAGTATATAGTCGACAAATGTTCGATTGTGAATTCCAAGTAGTGTATGAAGATTTTAAAAACAACAATGATAATATTATTATTATTATTATTATTATTATTATTATTATTATTATTATTAAGGTTCTTGCATGATTTGTACCTGATACCGATGATAACAGATGCTAAACTCGTCGTGAAAAAAGTCCGATATCTTGAGGAGTGACATATGCATGACTGGTATATTTGATCGTAGATCCAGAGTTGTTTATCAAGGTCAAGTTGCGTCATGATGGCGCATACGTTGCATCAGCAATTCAGTGACTGTCAGTTAACATCTAGGTTATTTCAAGTAGGCTTTCGGGTTCACGTCACTTTGGCACGTCTCTATTTATATCCACGTCTTTGCCGTTAGTCAAGTGCAGTAGCCGTATCTGTCGAGTATGACAAGTCAGTGAGAATGTCAATATTCTTGGAGAACGTATGTTGCACGGGTAACGTCAGCCGTTACACTTAACACTGTAACGTTAGATCGCTTTCAGAATGTTACTTCCTATGAAATTTGTGAACGAATGACAGGGATTTAAAAACTAAACACACACATCTTCAGACACGGAAACCTTTTTTTGAAGTAGAAAATAGATTTTACCTGACAAGTATAGAGGAAATGAAATGTTGAAACATGAACTTTAGAAATATTTCCTGTTGCATGTGTTATTGAGAAGAGAATAATTTTATATATTTTCCTTATTAAACTCGGTTGTACTGGTCTACTCGTCAGTGGGAGATGGTTAAGTGAATATTTTCCGTATTTATGGAGATAGAAAGGCGACCATTTTTGTAATCATTTTTATTATTACTAGTATACCTGTCCCGTGTCAAGTGGCGGCAATATTTATGTAGCTTTGCAATTGCATATTGTAAAAATCAAGTACATAATGTTACACAAAGTAAGAAATAAAAATGTGCATACACATTGGTTTTTGAGTAGCAGGATTATTGTTATTGTTGTTGGTGCTTCCCAGCGTTGTTTATTGGGACAATAGGATAGGGAGGGAGAGGACTGAGATCGATATGCCTGGGCACTACTCTGTGAAGATGCTAATGTGATTTAATCTCTAGTTCGGGACAAATGAGGGGAAGTTGTC
Organism: Macrobrachium rosenbergii; assembly: GCF_040412425.1. Taxonomy (NCBI): domain Eukaryota; kingdom Metazoa; phylum Arthropoda; class Malacostraca; order Decapoda; family Palaemonidae; genus Macrobrachium; species Macrobrachium rosenbergii. Next base: position 17,703,314 of record NC_089760.1, on the reverse strand, counting down.
AGAACTCCGTGAAGTTGTTTTAACCGAATGTATGAGATGAAGGCCGATGAAATATCTGTCGCTTCCCTTCCTACGAGACTTCCTTATTAGGGGGAGGAATTACCCCATCCGTAAAGATCAAGGTTGAATGTGCCAAGTAAAGACGTGCATAGAGAAGGCAAGTTGGATAAGTTTAAGCAGTCGTTGGTATAGATGGATAATTTGTTAACAAGAAGCCAGTAATGGCAGGGTTTCTTGGTTATTAGGGACCCTTACGTGCCGTGTATTTTCTCCGCCGATACAGAAAGTATTTGTGTTTTTGCTTGTGTTATTGTAACGTCTTTTTTGCATTACTGTACCAATTCTGTAACATTCTAATCCATACTAATCGTCTTTCTCTCTTTTCATGCCTCAATTAACTTCTACAGAAGGTTAGTAAATTGAAATGTGCCTTGTATACTTGTATTCATGACAGCATTCTAGCGATTTCTTAAAAAGTCTGCTTTAAGGAGTGGCAATATCGGAATTAAAAATTTTATCACATCAAACTTTGTAATGATCACCTACTTAAAAGTTTCAGCACTTATACGTCCATCCAAGAACTAGTGCATAGGTTGCATACTGTCGGAGAGAGAGAGAGAGAGAATGGCGTAACCTCAGGCAAGGTCATATGGCCAGCGATTTCTTGTCCACAGGAGGCAAAAAACGCGTATGCTGTAGGGATATATACCAGTTCCGGCAAACCTAGGATATGTAGCAAACGCGCATATGTGTGCTTGTGTGCGTTTGCTACATATTCTGTTACCCTTTCGTTTCCAAGCTGTCATGTAAAGGGCTGAGAGTTCTAGCCCCTTGTCTTGACCATATGTTCAGCGGGCGTCAGCAATTTCTTGGAAGGCACCAATAAATGTGCATTTATATGCCATTTATTGTGTAATGTAAATCATTAGTAGTAGAGCTTTTGACTCAGGTTCGTTAGTTCGAAGGTTTACTGCTGGTACACCACCCACCAGTCCGCCCGGCAATAAATTGTTACCAATTTCAGCGGGTGGCAAGACTTAGATTTATCACATAAGTAATGAAAACACGGAAACTCACGGTGTCCAGGATGTAAGTAGTTTCCTAGCCTCTTGGCTTATGATGAATTCATTATAAACGGATTAATTTGTTTAATCCCGCATTAACACAAAAACTTATTTTAAATAGAGCAGTTACGTTATTCAACTATTAAATAATAATAATTGTAGGAAATGGTTTGCAGTTACTTGCACGGTAAAAACTGGAGGTATACAGTATAAGGAAGTGTTTTTACAGCTTGCGTGGGTGCATCGTAACGAGTGTTGGCTCCATTTGAGTTAGTTCGAATGTTTGATTTGTTTAATGGATATGTAACTCTGACCACAACATCATGGAGGAAATATTTCATTCAAGTGCATATCGGAAAGACACACGACAACTGGAATTTGCAATGAAATTTCAACTAGCTTAAGGGGGCTGCATTCTCGCGGCATGGCGGCATTTGGCAAGAAGTAAGGCAACCTTGACGAGTCGCTATTTAGAAAATTCTCTTCCCTCAACTTGACTAATAAGGCTGGATGCGACTGCCTCCAGGCTTGTTCGTTTGCTTAGCAAATGTTCTTTCTTCCCATTCGACGCAAGAGATGATATATAGCCTCCTCCAAAAATAGGTTAATGTAGCATAACGAAATTATGATAAGTAGCTCAACGAGTGGAAGTCACTGCTTGAGTATGCTGAATAAATAACGTTCGATGTCATATGATTTCCAAAAGTAGGTAAGCACACTTACTACTTATGGATTATGTTCTGTTACAAAGATCACTTTAAATTCCATTGTCCACTCAATTCAGTATCATTTGACGTTTGAGAGTCTTATTACATGTACATTTGAAAAAAAATTGGAAACAGTCAGCGTTTGAATGAACGGCCTTCATCAGCGTCATTCTATTTTAAAGCTTACTGTTCGTAAAGGCCATAGTTTACCATTGATTCTTTAGATATTGCAGAACACAAGTCTGTAATTTAGTAAGTATTTGGTTTTCAAATGGGTGCTAATCGGTACGCTTTTAAGAAACATTTGACAGATCCGCTCCCTCTTTTCCCCTATCAGAAGTGAATGGCTTAAGTACTAAAGGATTACAGTTAATGAAGGGACGGAGGTGTTAAACAGTTCACACTTTTAATAATGGGTGACCTCCTTTCTGGAACTCGTTCAGAAGTATTTTTGTCAAAAAGTTTTCTTCCCGAAAGTTCATTCTGTTGGAATTAGGTGTTAACTGGTCTTTGAGACTAACAAAGGATGAGTACTGATCCTCTGGAGCTTTGGGATAAGAATGAGGTTTTAACTGAGGTCAAATTAGCAGACGCGTGATTCTGATTCCCATGTCTGATTCTACACTTCCGGATCAATTTTCGTTTTGATGCTGTGAGTCAAGAAAAAGACACTGTTACCTTCGCCGTGTACTTGAAGCCCGTGCGTCAGCTTGCCAGGTAAAGACGTGAAGCCGAGGTTTGTGTCAGTGTGTTCGTGTGTGTGTTGTCCTTGGTGAGCACGAGAGGAGCAGTAGTTGCTGGTTGGGAGTCGTGTAGGTTAGGTGTGTCTGTTGTGGATTATCTTGTGTGTTCTTCCTTCCATAATGACACTCCAAGATTACGGTGAGATACCCAAATACACATCTTTGTCGATTGAAGGATACAACACAGTTTATTTTCTTAATATGTTTAGCATCGAGTTTCGTTCCTTCTTAAATCACGGTGCCTCTTTTTATTGTTTTTTTTACAAAAGCTTTGTCCTGGAAATGTCCCGTTTTTATATCATTCTCTTGATTAAGATGTTCAGTGTGTAAGGATCACGCGCGGTCTTTTTCTCAGAAAATGATGCTTGAGGTCTTATTACTGAATACGCAAAATGGCTTATGATGTCGTGACAAGTCAAGTATTTTATGATATATTTGTAAGAAAGAAAAAATTATTCCTTTGTTTCTGACCGGCATCTCTTCCGACTCTAGTAAAATGTATGAGTATACAGACACCTGAAATCGATTCATTAATTATTTATGACTTTTCAAAGTTAATAAAACTTTTATTGAAGGCACCATTTACTTTCAGCATTACAGTCCGTAAAAGTAGAAGTTGGTATCTTGCTGTGTACTTGGCACTCTGCATGAAAACAGTGGGATTTGAAACGGTGCCAGACTTGAAATATACCTGCGGCACAACTAGTTAAGTATATATATATATATATATATATATATATATATATATATATATATATATATATATATATATATATATATATATTATATATATCTCTGGTGGAGCCACTACAGGATGCTAAATCTTTGTTTTATTAAATTCGGACGGTAATTTTAAATTTATATTTATTCTGGAACGACAGGATGCTAAATCTTTGTTTTATTAAATTCGGATATAATTTTATATATATATATATATATATATATATATATATATATATATATATATATATATATATATATATATATATATATATATATATATATATGTGTAATGTTTATGTATTTTGCATGATTTTTGTCAGTTTGTCAGTAAGAAAAAACTTCGACTTGGGTTGTTCTCATGCTTGCTTGGGTTGGTTTCTTCCGCCATCGGCCAGAGTTGCAATATATTATTTTAATTTTTTTTCTATTAGAGCCATGTTTCACATTTTTTTGTATTTATGCTAATGATTCGCTCCTTACTTACGTAAATATCACTTGAAAATTCGTACCGTCACGTGTTTTGGTGCTATCCAATCTCCTTTGATGTTTCGGTAGGACCCAGGAGCCAAATGTCGAGGTCTCTAATATATCGGTTCATATTTTAAGTTTAATAATTATGGCTGTTGTTGTTTCGCCTGTTTGGACTAACTTAAAATCTGTGATTTACTATAAAAAATTAAAAAAATAATTAGTTATCTGGTCTTTTTGTTCAACAGGGTAGTTAACACGCGTTACCAATCATTAGGGATGAAGGCCTTGCGAAAACCACAGTTAGAACGAAATTATTTAATTTTTACAGTAAAATGAAAAAAAAATTAATAAATATTACAATAGGATGAAAAGATATCAATTTGATCATGAAGCTTTGAAACTTCGTGAACTTGGGTTTCACCCTTCAGTCAGAATATTTAAATATCAGTGTGATAAATTTTCTCTTGCGTTTTCGACTGATTCACCGTGTAATCTGTACTGCCATCTTGATAGAAATGCACGAGATACGAAGCAGCCGTGATGTTTTTTTTTTTTTTTTCATCCGGATTCATTTTTTATTCTGGAAAAAAACAGCTGAAATTTGAGGAAAGAATTTACGGAGATCAGTTGCTGTCCATTACCTAGATTGAGGACCGATGCGTCAAGTTAGCCTTTGGCTGGGGTGCAGGCAGTGGAGGGCCGTAACCTTGTCATTTTAATTGGGCATTTTTTCCACAGATAAGAAGGTATGGGTACAAGGTAAAATAGAAATTATAACCGAGGAAAATGTGCAATGAAATAACAATAAATAGTTTTGAATTTTCAAGTGAGACAAATGTGATTATTTTCCTGAAGGCAGAGTACAGAGTAACACGACAATATAAGTGACAGCGAATTGGCACGAGGGAAAGTTATTTAGTTGTCGAAATGAGGACAAAGGTGTAATAAACCCGAAGGAAACTCAAGTAACCTGAGTGTTAAGTAGCGGAAGTATGAAATGTATGACTCCATTATCTTGCGGAGCATTCCTCAGATTACGCATAATTTATCAATTAGGAGCTAGTGTAGACTTTTCAACCATTTCCCCAAGTGGGCCAGAGACCGTAATTATTTGCTTTTCCACAATTTCAGTTTGTTTTATTGTGATAAAAGCGTCTCGGTGTGGAAACATTGCAAAAAAAAAAAACTATGGATAGACAGCTTTGGGATTATGAATCATTCACTGTGAATGCGATGTAGATTACATTTATGGTCAGGATTAAAAAAGAAACTCTCTCTCTACAAAACTTTTTGAAGGTGAACTGATAAACATAATTTTAATCTTGTATTTTTTTCTAATAAAATACCAATGTTCAGTAACTGAAACCGGGGTTTTTTTCTGGCCAATGGTGTGTAAGCAGTACCTTTGCCCTTGCATAAGTTCATAATTAAAGTTCAGTATTAGTATACCGAAAAATAATATGAACCCATAAATATCACTGAGTATCTTGATATCTGAATGGTCAGGCCACCTGTCTATCTCTGTATCTGAACCAAAGTCCCAGGTTCAAATTATAATTCTCCTCGGGGTTTAAATTATTTCATAGAAATAGTGAAGTTGATAATGTAATATTTCTGGTAGTATATATATATATATATATATATATATATATATATATATATATATATATATATATATATATATATATATATATGCTTCTAGGCACTAAAAGATATAATGATAATTTAACCATTCGTTCATTTCAATATATATATATATATATTCATATATATATATATATATATATATATATATATATATATATATATACAATATATATATATATATATATATAATATATATATATTATATATATATGAATAATTAAATGGTTATCATTATAACTTTTAGTGCCTAGAAGCGTATATATAATGAATGAATGAATGAACGACAAATTATCATGATATAATTTGAATGCCTAGGAGCATGTGGCAGTACCGTCAAAATTGTAAATTTCCCAAGTAGAATCTCTTGTAGTTGGAAAAAGGAGTAATATAATCAGTATAAAAAGGTTACATTTATATTTATAAGACGCCCATTTTTTGTTAACTTCTAATGTTTCAATGTAAGTTACATGAAATAGGCCCCTTTTCTTTGGCGCCCCAGTTAAATACCGTGGACGCTTTTCGCTTTCTGTTTTCCTTAAAGAAAGCAATGAAGTTATCCTATTTTTGCAAAGTAAAGCCTTTGGAATGTCTATATTAAGTTGGATGAAGCTGCTTTAATTCATGAACTATTTTGACAGTAACCATATTTCATTATGTATATTGTGTGTACTCTGTGATTGAGAAAGGTTGTTTTGTTTCATTGAGATTACATTTAATGATAGGTTGTTTCGTCAAATATCATTTTAAAAAAATGGTCGTGACCAGTTCTTTCTGTTGTTCTTGTGAAGCAAAAGTGGATTCCTACGGTGGAAATCAAATATTCTGTCAGCTGGACGGACAGTTGTTGTTGTTGTTGTTGTTGTTGTTGTTGTTGTTTTTTTTTTTTTTTTTTTTTTTTTTTTTACAAAAGTCGAGCATTATGTAAATCAAGGATAAGCAAGCGTTACTCTCGGCTTTTGTTTGTACTTGTGTAAATTTGTAGTGCCTTTTTTTTATGGATTTAACATCACTGATTACCGTGACGATACCCCTCAGATTATAGACGTGTTGCAAAGGTTTCCTTTCGAATGTTTGGATGACATTTTATCTAATAATTAACTCCTTTGAATTCCCCTTGCCGGCAAAAATTATTATTAGTACAAAACAAAATATATGTGGATGACTCTGGGAATTATACTTAAATGAATGAAATGATTCCGTATCTTTCGTAGCCTTAATGCACAGACACTTAGAACTGTTAAGAATTATCCACTGCGGGAATAAGGAGGGAAAAAATCAGTTGAACATTGCAGAATTTCTCTTGTAAGATATGAGCAAACTATCCTGGGATAGTCAATGTTGAAAATTTACAAGTGTTTTGAGTATTACAGTAGGCCTTCATGTTCATTAATAGTAATATCAGTAGCACTGTCATTACGATTCTTGAATATATTAAAATTATGCAGCTTGCTTAAAATTAATATTACTAATACCTGTGCCGTCAAAATAACTGTAATGTAAGAGAAATAAGTATCATTCTGATACCCATTTATGTAAGGGCCACTTGCATAAGAGACTGGACACTGCAAGTTTAAACGTTGAAACCATTACCTGCGTACACTTTACATAGAGAAAAATTAATTAATTATTTGAATAGATGTTATGCTCTTCTATTTAAGTTCACCATAATGTAAAATTTCGATAAATCAAGATATTCGTAATGTACTAATCTTCAATTAAACATTGTAAGCACTGTTCAATAAACTAAATTTATTGAACAGCAAGTTTTATAATACTGAAGTGGTCTTGCTTGCTGTAATAATCGCTATTGTAAAAAATATCACTAACTTAAGGAGCGGATGGAGAAACACAGCTTCCACCATCCTTCTTTTAATGTAATGCAAATGTCAGATATTAAAGTCACTGCAAAGAGTTTACGAACATCTGCACTGGTGAAAGCGTCCAGCATATTTTGCGCATTTCACAACAGGATTAAGACGACATTTGAAAGTTATATTCATGTTATTGTTGTTGCCAGTAAATTCCTCTAAATTCCTTTGACTTCCCTTTAGTAACTACCTTGATTTTTTTTAAAATCTTGATTGTGTTCCAGCGAGTTTTTGTATCTGTTGAAATGCTCTAATTTGTAACATTTAAAATTGAAGTTTTATTATTTCATCTCTTTCTTTGTTTCCATTAGTAAAATAATAATCCAAGGGTTCACTTGAGATTAATAATCTTCTGCACTATATGGAAAACCACTGTAATTAGAATATAGAGGTTCTATAAAAGCACAATCCAGGGATTTTGTAATATTTCCTTTTAATGGGTCGGAAATTGTTTAAATTTGCTTTGGGAATTCTGCAAAACTCTTTCTACTAACGATAGTTAATTAGGCATTTGAAATGTGCCATGTTTCATTCTTGAGATGTGTAAGCGTATGTGTTTGTTTCAGATGAAGTAAGCAGCAGTATGATACCGGAAAGGGAAGATCTCGACGTCAGTAACAAGCCAACTGATGGTGAGGATGGTAACGTTGCAGTTGCTGCTATTCTGGCTGCCATTGTGGTCCTCTGTGTTGCAGCCATTGTAAGTTACATATCTACCTTTTTATGTAATTGTATTACATCACATAGATTTCAATCAGCATTCATGTTATTACCACTATAATGGGTTGAAATATTTTGTCATTCTTAGGGTCCAAAATATTGTGACAGAGTAATGTAATATAAATCTAAATATAGTTATTAAAATCACTGTTTGTAGACATTGATTACTCATACAATGGACAGACAGTTGCCTTACTTAGCATACCATGAAGTTGCAACCTTATCCCATATAAGAAGAAAATTATCCTGCTTCCATGAAACCAGTCCTTTTAACACAATTTATTTTAATGGCTTATTCTTGCATCCAAAGAAGGACTGTGCTTCCAATAATTGAGATCTGGCTGTTCAGCATGATTTGGTCTTATTGGTTAACCAAATGAAACACTCGGGAAATTGGAGATGACAGTCCACCTCTTCCTACTTCAGCAACATTTCCCTCTTAAACCTTAATAAAGTACATTTTATCTCAACTCTGGTAGTGTGCAGTAGGTTTTTCATTTTCTCATCAATTCTTCCTGCACAGACCTTTAGCCTACTCAGTACAAACTTTCCAGATAGGCAGCTGGGCTTTAATTACCGTTTGTTTTTATATCTGCCAAGGTTGTACAGCTGAACACAAACCCAGATTCTCAGCAGATGCACTGGCCTTGCACATGATTATTATCATCTTATAGTTGTTTTTATATTAATTGTCCTCTCACCAGAGTACATAGCTGACTAAGGAAGCCAATAGTTTAGCCATTGTTTGAGCCCATACGTTAAATCTAAACTTTAATTTTTTTAAATATTCATATAGTTGCCCTCTTTGAACCAAAGAATTAGACAAAAATACTGCATTAGTTGTACTTAAAAAAAATTGTAATTGAAAGTGAAAAGTATGTGTTCTAAAAGTATCAGGCCTAAAGAACAATCCATTTTCTGGCTGGGTTAGAGCACCCAAGATGAGTAGGATGCTACGAAACAATTGACATTGTACAATTCATCAGTGTGTTCTTGCTTCACCTCAGGAGATTCAGAGGGTCTTAATGAATTCTCCTTATAAATGTCAGTTGTTTGCGAGTTCCATCAGGATGCTACGAAACAATTGACATTGTGCAATTCATCAGTCTGTTCTTGCTTCACCTCAGGAGATTCAGAGGGTCTTAATGAATTCTCCCTATAAATGTCAGTTGTTTGTGAGTTCCATCAGGACAGCCCAACATTTTCTCTTACTTCTTTCTTCAGTGATTTCGGCTGTCTCATTTAGTCTACCCCTCCCCTGCCTTCCTTCAGCAGTCCACCCAGATCATCCTGAGCCAGTTTCCTCAACATTTTTTCTTACTTTCTTCTTCACTGACCTCAGCCATGTCTCCCGTGGTCTACACATCTTATGCCTTCCTTCAGCAGTCCACCCTGGTACCCTGGTGCTCCTGCACTATTGCCTCCTTATAAATATTCCCCATTCACTACTATCTGGACAGTCTTTCATATTGACCAGTGGGTTGCATGCTAAATAAGACACTATCCTGTTACTTAATACCTTTGATTTTATTATTATTATTACCTATGTTTTTTTTTATATCGGTCTGTCCAGACTAGCGGTTTATAGTGTAGGCCAGCTTCTGGTTGCATTCTGACTGTATGTGCTGTTCTAGTAGCATGCTCCTTTGCACAAGCCCTTGGCTACTTTAGCTTCCAGTTTACCAAAGATTCTCCTTGGGGAATTTGGTAGTGTCAAGTGCTTAGGAGATTATGAGCACTACTTATACTTGCATATCCCATGGCCATCTCAGTTCAATCCACAGGTTGTGGTACTTATGTATTTTCCCCCTCTATTTCTCCTCCCCTCAAGTCCCATCTCTATTTCTCCTCCCCTCAAGTTCCACCTTACCACAAGATATGAGTGTTAGTTTGTTTTTGGTTTTGTTGATCAGAATCAGGTCTGGATGATATACACATATTACCCTCTCTGTCCTCATTTAATACTTCTACCGCAGGTGGTTGTTGCTGCTTGCAATCTGTTATTTTTTGCATACTCTTGCTTTGTCTCTTTATAATGGTTCTTTGCTATTGCTGGACATCAGCTCACAGTATGATTTATGGTCTTTTGCATTGCATTTTCTGCACTTGGATGAGATATTGGTTCTGTCTATTGTTCTAGATGTACCTTACTCTCAGGGCCTGATCTGTGCCGCTAGTATCATTCCTTCTGTTTCTCTCTTCAGTTTCCCCCTCTGTAGCCATTGCCCAGTTTCATTTGTGTAATGGATTATCCATGCTTGGGTTTCCTGTGGCATTCTTTTATTCAGTTCTTTTTTATTCTCTCTTTATGTATTTCTCATTCTTCATCCTCCTTAATCAGCTCTTTCTCCCATGCTTTTCTTGGCCATTCATCCTATCTGGCCTTCAAGTATTGTCCCAGTGCTCTGCTATACTAAGCAGTCATCATGTGTATAGCCTGTCAATAATTGTTCTTGGGTGCAGTGCCTGGTACTTGCTCTTTTCTTGTCTGGTCTTTGGATCCAAATTATAGAGTTCTGCATTACTGTATTCACTCCTGATTAGTGGCACTACCCAGTAGTTGATGGCTCTCATCATGTTTCCAGAGTTGACTTTTGTATTAACTTTTTTCTCCGTGTATTCTTTCCTTGTCTTGTCCTTCATCCCTGGTGTTTTATTGCTCTTCATACTGGTATCCCCAGGTGTTTGCATCCTGCTTTGTCTTTGATGGCATTTCCATCAGGTTGCTGCATCCCTTCAGTTCTTGTTAATTTGCCTTATTATTTTATTATTATTATTATTATTATTATTATTATTATTATTATTATTATTATTATTATTATTATTATTATTATTACAAGTCAAGCTTGAGCTTGCTTGCTTGTGGCATTCTGCTTTTCCAACTAGGGAAGTATCCCTAGTTGGAAAATTAGAATGTTACAAGGTCAAGGACTCCAATAGAGAAAGCAGCATTGTAGAAAAAGGAAATTGAGAAGTGGGATATACAGTAATATGAAAGAAAAATAAAGAAAAATGAATATAGGATAAATAGCAACAAATAAGATAAAGTAAAAAAAATAAGACATACAAACTATGAAGTGATACTCATGTTAGCATGCTCAGCAAAAAAGCTTCTTTGCTTTTATCAAATACTACCAAGCTCGCTGTCCATCACATCAGAGCTGTACCTTGACACTCTTGTCCATACATAAAAATTGACAGGTGATACTTTTTATTAGAAAAGGAAAGCCAGAGAAAATATATCTGCCATTATGTATCCCCATACTGTGTACAGTATTACTGTAGTACTTGAACTGCAGGCACTGGAAAGGAAATGATAGGCAAAAGGATTGCAGTATAGATGTAGCATATTTTGTTCTTTGTTATTGGTGAACAGATGTTCTCTAGGTACAGTGTCATTTTGGTATTATCTGCCCGATTATGCTTCTATAAAATTACTGTGGTTAAAGGAATTAGAAATATATTCCATTCAGTAGTTATTTGAAACTTCATCATGTGGTAAATATGATCTGAAACATATAAAATAATAACTGCGTAATTCTGGTTGGATCTTTAAATTTTTCAGTTAATTTTAATGTTGAGTTTAATAGGTAATGTATGGTTTTTGGTATTTTCTTAATTTAAAACTTATCACTGTAGATTATCAAAGAAATTTAAATTTTCAGCTGGCATATATTGTCTACCGATACTTCCGTAAACGATCAGTACAGAGCATGAACTTCGACAATCCAGTATACAAAAAGACAACAACTGAGGATGGCTTCCACCTAGCAGGTCAGCAACGTTCTAGTTTCCAACGAGGCTCAGCTCAGCCACCATACCAGCACAGGCAGTATGGCATTTCATCTCCGGAAGATGTAAGTATCTAAGTATGGGGTGCTGTTTTATTGTTGATTTTCATCCGCTGAATACAGTAAATTGATTACGGAATGGTGGTGGCCATATTAATCATTCAATGTTTACAATGATCATTTCTTTAAGAAAAGTGGTAAATAGTTGTTGTGTAAATACTGCAGATTAAATATGTCTTAGGGTGAAAGAAAAGCTAATTTTGTTATAATGTTACATACCACACCATTCTTGCATCGGTATTACATTAAGAAAGCTTTCATAATGCACCAGAAATGTAATTGTGCTTTGTTGCTTTACTAACTTGAGCCTAGAAAGTTATTGTGAAAGACAACTTACAGTTCAGATTTCTTAGTCATAACATTTTGGCAGGTACTGTACTGTAATTTTGTATAGCAATCAAGTGGGGTTTGTTTTGTAACTTTGTGATTTTATTATTTTAGATTTTGGTCTGGCAGTCCAAATGTCATACCCACCTCAAGATTGGAAAGGTATTTTTGCTATCAAGTAAACTGCCAAATTTTCCTTATTTAGAAAAAAAGGGATTTTGTAGTAAATGCACTGCAAACTGCACAAGCTGCATTTAGAAATTAATGCAAATTTCAGCTCTATGATTTTGCAGTTATTCAGCCTCTTAATACCATTGTTATATCAGCAGCAGTAATCTTTAAAGTAAGGAAGCCAAATATTTATCCATTTCTGCTATAACAAATAATGGACTTCATTAGCAAAAATGCAATGAGTAAATTTGAAAGATTCTATTATTTACATTATACTACTGTGATGACTTGCTAAACAAAATTATTGATAAATTCAACAGCACATGCATACAACCCATAAATGCCCTTTACACGATTTGAGCCAAGTGGTTCTTTGGTTCTGATTTCAGCACAACTTAGCTGAAATTTTACACATGTATATATACAGAAATAACTTTTATTTTTATATAAGTAGCTTACCAAGTAACTACATAGCTATTACATTTCGTTTATCGGCAGCTTAAATTTGAAAATTCGCGGTAGCATTCCAATATTTTGGCGTAGGTAACTCACCCCGCCCACTTACAGGGAAGGATAGGTAAAACACTACTAACGAGCCCAATTCGTTTCTGCCAGTTGACAGCTTAATGTGGTTGTTGACTTCAGCTTTCATTTGATTTAATATAATTCGCCGAATGGTTTTCATAGTTTTTGGTGAAGTATTCTTTGTCTTGGTAGCCAGTGCGCTAATTGTATTAGCTTATTTAGCTTGGACTTTTGTTTCTCAGGATATGTCTGACTCTAGTTCTGCTAGCAGTAGGTTTTGCAGCAAAGGCTGCAATACCAGACTTACTTCTATCAAATATGACTCTCATACCATTTGTTGTCAATGTCGAGGACAAACTTGCTCTTCAGTTTTGGCTTGTGACGAATGTAAAGAGTGGGAGCAGGAAATGGAAAACTTTGACTAGTTACTTAGATAAACTTGAGAAAAACAGACTTAGGAGAGGGGCGGCTAAGGCTGAAGCTAAGAATTCAGTTAGTCAAGGTTCTCCTGTTTTGCATGCCCTTCCAACTGCTGTATCTGCATTCCCCTATCACCAGTCCTCCAACTTTACCTGTGACTCCATTATCCAACTGCCTACCATCCGAACCCAATGCCATTGCCAGTCTGAACCAGAAATTTGGTCTCTTAGTTAACACTGTAGCTCAAATAGGGGCTTCAGTGAGGGGCCTTATGAATAAGTTTAGTGCCAGTGATGTTGGTGCAAGTGTTTTGTCAGTGGAGGAGGTGGCTATTCATCCCACCAATGGTCCTAGACAAAGGTCCCTGTCAAACTCCCCTAAACCTGGGAGGAGGCAAACTGTAAGTCCCAGGGAGGTTGGTGGGGTTTGCCCACGGGTAGTCACCCCCTCAACCGAGCCTGTTGTTCGAGATTCCCAGGACTTGGCAGACAGCCGCTGGAAAGGCGTCCATACTGGAATTCATGCTCTTTTGTCGAGTGATTTTGATTCAGGATCCAAGAAATCCAAGTGCAAAGCAAGTCAGAAGTGCGGCTGGCGCTTTAAAAGTGCATCCAAGCCACTGAAAAGGCCAATATCCCTGGCTAAGTCTGATTTTCCGATCCCATGCAAGCAGAACAGAGATCAGGATCAGTCCAAAACCTTCATGTAGTTTTTGGCCTGATCCATCTATAATGTGTTACCCGTAGTGACTGTGTCAGAGCATCAGTTTTTGTCGCCCAAGCGGGTCTCCAAAAAATACGTAGATTGTGCTTCAGGATCCAAGGGATCCGGACATCCAGTGGGATCCAAGGGATCCAGTTTAGTGAGATCGGAAGGATCCAGGCATTTAGTGGGATCTGAGGGATCCAGATACTCAGTGGGATCTGAGGGATCCAAACATCCATCAGGATCCGAGGGATCCATTCATCAAGTGGGATCTGCGGGATCCAAGTGTTTAGTGGGATCGAAGCACACAGTGGGATCTAGAGGATTCGATGTGCCTACGGAACCAGATCAACACGAGTTCGCGTGCGGTCCTCAGTGTGCGATCGCTCCCCTTCCAAGCTGGCGCCAAATTCATCCAGGCATCTGGCACCAAACTCCAATTCTTGTTCGGTTCAGGATCCTTCTCTGGAACTGATTCAGCGATGCCTAGTCAGCATTCTAGATCTGTTACGCAAACCGACAGCGACTCATGAGTCCGAGGATTTGACTCTCTCACCCATTTCGTGTGAAGAAGAGGACGTAGAACAGGATCAGCCTTCTTCAGCCTACGCTTCCCTTTTGAAGTACTTCTTGTTTTGCTTCCCGTACTTCTTTTCGCCACCAGCTCCGTCTTTGCCGAGTTCAGCTTTTATGATGAGACAGCCTACGGAAGCTTCTAGGCTGCCTAAGATGGTTCTATCGTCGTCTTCAAAGAAAGTTCTGTCAAGCATTGAGAGCTGGCTGACAGAAAAGAGGGATATGGGGACAGCAGTATTCTGCGCTCCTTTCTCTTGTTTATCCAAGAGGAGATACTTATCTTATGTTGCTGGGGAAGTGCCGTTGTTGGGAGTGACTGCCTCCTCCGATGGGGATTTCTCCAGTTTGATTGACTCATCAGAGACGTGCTTTCTCCTAATCCAAGATCTTATTCACGACTTCAGAACTTGAGTATTTGACTAGGATATCTTTGAGGTCTTCAAGATCTTAAGTTTTCTTGATTGGATTGTCGGTGCCTTAGCGAAGAAAATAGAAGACTGTGCCTCTCTCCAAGATAACTATGTTACAGATTGGCTGGGAATGCTCTCGTGCGTGGATAAAGCGATCAGGGATGGATCCCAGCAGCTGGCAGCCTTGTTTGCGATGGGAGTACTTAAGAAGCGAGACAGTGGTGTTCATTCACTTCAAAAGGGGTCGCTCCCTCCCAGAGTTTCGCACTTCTTTTTGCTACTTTAGATCAGCATAGTCTCTTTCCCAGCACTACAGTAGAACATATCGCATTGAAGCTGCAAAAGAAATCCACTCAAGACTTGTTGGCCCAGTCCACCAAACCCCCGAAGGAGCATGGACGTTCTTCATCCACATCATTTGCACCTAGAACAGTTTCCCCTCTACAGCAAGCATTTTGAGGCAGTAGAGGTAGATTCCAGCCCAGTTACCTAGCCTATTCTAGATCTGTTCAACCAATCAAGAAATCAGCAAGCAAACCTTCCTCTCGCAAGTGAGGATACTATCCTCCATGTACCAGCGGGGCCAGGCTTCTACATTTTTGGAGCAAGTGGGAGGACAAAAATGTAGAACCTTGGGTTTTAGAGGTGATCAGAGTAGGATATTCCATCCCATTCAGGGAGAAACCTCCTTTAGTGTCCTCTCCTATCAACTTGGCAACCTACTCTTTGGACTCAGAGAGGTATTTGGCCCTGTCACAAGAAGTATTGTCTCTGCTCACCAAGAGGGCCATAGAAATAGTTGATGTCAACACGCCAGGATTTTACAACCACCTGCTCGGCGGCCCAAAGTCATCGGGTTGTTGGAGACCTGCCCTAGGCATCAGTGCCCTGAATTTCTATATTCAGACTACAAAATTCAAAATGGAAATAACCCACTCAGTTCTGTCTTCCATCCGTCAAGGGGATTGGATGGCAACTATTAGAGATGCAGGATGCATATTTCCACGTTCCAGTCCACCCAGAGGCTAGGAAATATCTGCGGTTTGCATTCCAGGACAAGGTCTTCCAATTTCAAGCGCTGTGCTTCGGACTATCGACACCCCCTCAAGTTTTCACCCACACCCTTGCCCCATTAGCAAAATAGCTGCATCTCATGGGATCAACTTTTATCTCTATCTAGATGACTGGCTCCTACTCTCCCCCTCAGAATCAAGTTGCACAGAGGACCTAAAAAAAGACTTCTGTTAGCCTAAGAGTTGGGCCTGCTGATAAACCTAGACAAATCCCAATTAGTCCTGAGTCAATCCATTCTGTATTTGGGAATGAAGATCAGCGCTCGGGTTTTTCGGGCTTTTCCGTCCAACAAGAGAATCCAAGCCTGCATTCGGACAGTTCAGAAATTCCTCTCTCCCCTCATGCTCAGCCAATGAATGGATGAGTTTACTGGGAACTCTTTCGTCCATAGAAAAGTTCGTTCCATTAGGGAGACTTCATACGTGAGTGCTACAATTTTTTCTAAAAGCCAGTTGGCAGAGGGAGATTCTTCTGGACTCATTTGTTTTCCCAATCACTCCCAACATCAAAGAGGACCTTCGGTGGTGGCTTGTAACAGGAAGGTTTGCAGAAGGGAAATCTCTACACCCTCTGAGTCCCAACTCCACACTATATTCAGACATCAGATCTGGGTTGGGGTGCTCTCCTAGAAAACAAGGAAGTTTCAGGGACATGGTCACAACCCAAGAGAGAACTTCATATCAACATGAAGGAGTTGAAGGCAATACAATTAACCCTTCAAGACTTCACAACAGCGACTTTCAACTCCACGGTCATAGTCCACTCGGACAATACGACAGCTCTGGCCTACATAAAGAATCAGGGAGGGACCCACTCCTTTTCACTGTATCAAGCGACCAGAGATCATTATCTGGGCGCAAGGAAACCAAACCAAGATCGTCACCTGCTTTATACAGAGCAAAATAAATGTCATAGCAGATGAATTGAGTCATTGCAAACAGGTCCTACCCATGGAATGGACATCTGAATCCATAGGTATGCACCGGCCTTTGGAAATGGTGGGGAAAGTCATCAAGCCATCGGTAGATCTATTTGCAACGTCGAGGAATCACCGACTTCCTTTGTATTGCTCACCAGACCCGGGCCCCCTCATGTGGGCAATGGGTACAATGCTCCAGGACTGGTCGAACCTGGATGTCTACGCCTTCCCATCATTCAGTATGGTGAGAGACTTAATCAACAGATTTCTCCTACAAAACGTGTTGATGACGCTGGTAGCTCCCTTTTGGGCACACAAGGAGTTGTTTCCAGATCTCCTCAATCTCCTAGTAGATTTCTCAAGATTACTTCCACAGTGACGAAATCTTCTCAGGCAACCACACATTCACCGGTTCCATCAAGGACTGTCCACTCTCGCTCTGACAGGCTTCAGACTGTCAGGAAGCTTGTCAGAGCAAAAAGCTTTTCAAGATCAGCTGCGGAAGCAATTGCGAGATGCAGACGTCAGTCTTCCTCCAATGTCTGCTAGAATAAACGGACAATATTCCTCAGCTGGTGCAGAAGACACAATGTATCATCTACTTCTACCTCTGTAGCACAAATAGCAGATTTTTTGCTATTTTTCAGGTCTTCCCAAAGATTGGCTACATCCACAATCAAAGGCTACAGAGCGATGCTCAACTCCGCATTCGGACATAGAGGTCTGGATCTATCGACTGATAAAGACATCAGTGACCTTATCAAGTCACTAAACACTGCGAAACAGGAGAGGTCAGATTCCGTATCCTGGAACCTAGGTATTGTTTTAAAATGGCTCTCAGGTCCTCCTTTTGAACCTCTTCAATCCACATCCCTCAGGGATCCAAAAAGAAAAACACTATTTCTAGTCGCTCTAGCTACTGCTAAGAGGATTAGTGAGTTACAGGCTCTGAGCAAGAAGGTAGGATTCACACAAGGAGACGCAGTCTGTTGCTTTACTGTTGCGAAGAGTGAAAGCCGTCTTTTCCCTGGCCCCGTTCATTCACAATCAAAGGTTTAACGGATGTTCTAGGTCCTACGGACCGAGAGAGAGCTCTTTGCCCAGTAAGAGCAATAAAGTATTATTTAGAGAGAACTAAGAGTATCAGAGGCATGTCCCCTAACCTCTGGTGTTCAGTTAAGGATCTGACCCGTCCTTTATCCAAGAACGCATTGGCGCTCTTCTTGAGAGATGTGATTTCCGAGTCGCACATTAAGATTCAAGAGGAAGACTTGCCAATTTGCAAGGTTAAAACCCACGAAATCAGGGCAGTGGCAACTTCGATTTCCTTCAAGCAGAATTTATCCCTCTCTGCAATTTTACAATCCACCCTCTGGAGGTGCAGATCAGTGTTTGCAAATTTTTATCTACCTGACACCGAAACTGTTTATGAGAACTGCAGTGCCTTTGGCCCATTATCCGTGGCTGGCATGGTGTTGGAGGAGGAAGGGTAGGGAGTATTCTATCCACTCGCCTTCAATACAGGTTGTCGAACTCTGGGAAGTTTTGGGGGTACTGAGTACCTGGAGCACCCATCATTCGTTGTGTCGTGTTATGAGTGGGTTATGGTAATTGGTCTTTTATGTGGTGTGTGTAACTTGTGTTTTATGGTCTTGGTGTTGGTACTGTGTCCAGGGCAAGGGCTTTTGTGTTTTATTGTATGCTTTGGCAGCCATCAGAGTACTCCTTGGCTGCAAAGCCCCACTGATGTAGAGGCGAGGTGCCCCTGCCTTCACTGCCACGCCACTATGGTTGAGATGAGCCACATCAGAGGTAATATTTTCCTGCTGGAGCTTTCTCACCAGGTAGGTTACAACTAACATTTTATCAATGTTAACTACCTGTTATTTTAAAATTCATCTCCATTCATGAGTGCCTTTTAAGTCATACTTGCCCATGCATCCCACCTCCTGTCAGTGTGGGATTCAGCTATGTAGTTACTTGGTAAGTTACTTATATAAAAATGAGATTTTTACGATAAAGTTTTATATATACTTACCAAGTAACCACATGATCAAAGCCTTCCCTCCTCCCATCTCATGGGCATAGGGCATAAATGAATTGGGCTTGTTAGCAGTGTTGTACCTATCCTTCCCCAAAGGTGGGCGGGGCGAGTTACCTATACCAAAATATTGGAACGCTACAGCGAATTTTCAAATTTAAGCTGCTGATAAACGAAACGTAATAGCCACGTAGTTATTTGTTAAGTATATATAAAACTTTATTTTATTATAAAAATGTCATTTTTAACCATTGTTGAAAACAAAGTATGAATAACCAAAATTACTCAGAAAACTATTTCTGAGATAAAAATGTGCCACATGCTTTCATATTCCATAGTACCTTTTAACAGCACAAAGTATGATTAATACAAGGTTATATGGCAGCTTGTCTTGATGGAATAATCTAAAAGAATCTGCTCTTTTTTTTCTATTATTATAAATACTTATGGATTAGCGTTGGACTGTTAAATCTTTACATCATACCAACCAACAAAAATAAGGTTCAGTACTCCAAAGGGTAAAGTGAAGTTTTAGTTGATGTGCACAATTTTTTTTTTTTGCAACAACTGAAACCAAAATTCACATGCAGTATTTGTTTGGTACATCTCCGTGCACTTCATTTAAGTGCTTAACTTTCAAAAGTTGCAAGCATGTTATGGAGGAAGTAATTACTTGTATTAAAAAAAAAAAAAAACAAATACTATATTTAAATTAGTAAGACTTCTTAACATAAAACTGCAGTAACTAGTAAGACTTCTTAACATAAAACTGCAGTAACTACAAAATTCAAAGTTGGTACAGTATATTTTAAATATGCTTATACAGTTTGCATAAATTATCAGCGTAGCTTTATGTTATATCTGGCGTGATGAGAAATAGAATTTCAAATCGTAACTTTTACATTGTCATATAGTTTTGGCAGTCTTCAGTTAGCTGCTGCATTCTGTATTTTGAATACTTGTGCTTACAAAATATTTTATAAGGAAAATTTTTTACTTTGAAAAATGATCAGTTGTAAGAAAATCTACAAAAACTCTGCAAAAGCTTTGATAGTAAGAACCTCCCTATTTGGAAATCTGTAGATGAAGTGTGAATTTATATCATTATCTGTTGACAAATAGTGTTTAGTATCACTTAACCGCAATTTTACTTCACAGGTTGCTGAAACAGGATTTGGGTTATGCTAATTTGATTTAAGATTTCCACCAATTCTAAAAGGAAAATACACTTATCAGTCTGTGGAGAAAATACAATTCATATATTTTAATCTTACTTTACTTTAGATTTTTCTGTTTAAATGTAAATATACAATTCTAGCTTTGTTATGTGAAGTATTTATAACATGGAAAACCAAATGGTAAAATGTGTTCAAGTTTTCAGTGCATAAAACTTTTACTGACAAACAAAAAAGTAACATGAATTGTAGGTTGGAGTATAAAATATTAAGAAATATTATAGCATTAAATGTGATAATTCTATAGACAAATAATCTCAGAGCTTTTAAAGATTTGTGAGCACATACAACATAAAAACTGCTTCAAATGCAGTATACATAATGAAATTCCATGTTTTGGAAGAAAAGACTTTATTCATTATGCTTAATACATTGAAAATTGTTGTAGAATGTGCTAGTTGTACAACATTCTTTGTACAGTCATATAGATTGAGTTTTGATTACACAAACGCACTAGCCTGTTGCTTGATATTTTATTGAACATTCTGTATAAATAGATTTGATTACTGTATCATTTAATATTAGCATGGTTCTTGAAGTAACAGTTGAGGATTTTGGAGTTTCTGCGTAACAGAACATACACTTGATTGTAACAGAATGTTACAATCAATGATAACTAACATTTAATTTTCACATTTTGAGTAATCAAATCATTTATTGAGAACTAGGAGTTTAGTAGCATTTACCAGCACTAACTGCACATTTTCCTCCCTCCCCTCTCCCACCCCCAAGGGCCTTTGTGAGCCAATGGTTAACACGCTCAAATTCTAACAACGGTAAGCCACATTTGAGGTACATTGTGGTACTGCTTGCTCGCCATTTATTTGCATGAATATTTTTATTTCCCATTTTTATACCATACTTGTGTATCATGTATTTATTATGATTTTGCAAGTTCATTATTTGTAGTTTAAGTTTTAATTTTATACCCTCATAAGTTGATGTTATGAGGAGCCCTGGCACTTGTATTTCTGACAAAATTTCTTGGAAAGAGATTTAAGATGTAACAGCTATTTGCCAATTCAAAGAAACACAACATAACTGCCATCTAAAATAAAAATATATCTAAAATAAAAATATGAGTGCATAATAGTACTGTAGTAGTTTTCCTAAAACATTTCACTTCAGTGAATTTGTTTTTTGCCTCCATTTCATAGGGTCATCTCCTCGAGTCATATATTAAAGTAATTGCCCCTTTATTTTTGTATTGCAAATTTTTTAAACCTGTTGTGAACACTACTATATTCAGTACAGTAATGTAAATCGATTTTTTGTTGCTTGTTAAGTGCATGTTTATATACAAAAGTTTGTCAATACATCACTTATTGGTTGTAGAGATCTAGCTATTACAAATGCTTTTAATTATTCTGATTTAATATCATATGATGGTTGTTGAATTTATGAAGTACAGTAATTGAAATATGGTTTCATATGCCATTGCCAACTGAGAGTAGAAGTAAATGTAAGTAAAGTTACCCCTACAAAGTCCCATTCATGACTGAAGTTCATTCTTATGCAGAGATTTGGATCATCTGCACCGTTGGATGATCCATATGGGTGTATCTGTAATGAAAATGTTTTCAAAGTGTATTAAATTTTGAAAGATAATAAATGGACAATACTTGTGTTTAGCTTTTATACACAGTATTAAAACTAGTACATTTATCCTTCATTCTGGGTCAACTAAATGAGTTTACTCTGAATGATGTGTTAAACTAGTTTTAGCTATTATTAATTAGGACATAATAGATGCAGATCCTGTCTTAAAATATTTTTATCTAAAGTAAAGTAATAAGTAGAAAGTAGACACTTCTTAAAATACAGTATAGTATACTCTGTCACTCCTTTCCTCTTTAGTAGTTCACTTCTTTACATTTGTATGAATTTTATTACTTAACTTCTTTCTCTTAATGTTATGTTGTTTAACTTATTTCTGGCATGATGATGTTCTTTGTGACTTATGCAAGTGAAGCTACTGCACTCTATACATGAAATATTTATTTCAATCTGGTGTTTGCAGTTATATTTGCTAACGAATAATCCAGTCCTCCTTTTCTTAACTGTAAATCATCACCTATTATGACATTTATTATTCTTTATTTTATGCGTATTATTCCTTAGGGTAGTATATGCCTGATATTTAATTTCTGTGCATAGTTATATCTTTTGGTTTACTTTTAATGTATAAATTGCCCTGGATTAAGCAAAAACAGTACCCTTCATAATACAGACTGGTTGCAGAAGCATAACTGGGAGATAGAAGGTTAGAGGTTATTTTCACTATTTTGTGAGGAGGTACATTGTAAGAAAAATTTTATTTTAAAATTATAAATATAAAATGCCAGGGGGTTCTGTCAACTTAAAATTGCTCATTAAAACTTGAAAGGAATTTTCAAGTTATTGGTAGTCTGTTATTTATATATCTTGCAGCAATTGAGGCACATGATACATATCTTTTAAAGAAAGAGGCAGGTATTGAAAGTCTGCTAAATCGTCTCCCAACATTAGAAAATTGACTTCTCAAATAAAGAGCATAGCCCCTAAACTCTTGCAGTTGGAAAATATTTTGTTTATGTATAATCAACAGCTATTACTTTTCCAAGTCTAATCAAATCTGAAGAAAGGACAAACACAGTCTTTGGTCTCGTGACGTGCAATTTGCGGGAAACAAATATGATCTTTAGAATCGGCTGTGTTAAAGGGAGTTGAATGTATCTTTAAGAAAATTCAGCTTGCAGGCTAATAAAATAGTCCATCTCTTATAATCTGGTGGAAAGTCTAAAAACTGAAAGTGTGGGCCAGACTAAATCCTTGGTCACAGTGTTAAAGAATTCCTTCTTTTCAAGGTATGAAGCATATAGAAGGAATCCTCCAATTAACTGCACAAGAATGGACTAAACAGAACTTAATAGTAACTGCTTCTATACATACCTGTAGACAGTATGATCAGATTATAGAAATTCAGGCTTAATGAATGCCTACTAATGGGCATCCTACGTAATCTGGCTAAACTTCAATAGTGGTGCATTTTATGACATAAAGCCTTTCATGACATTCTCTCTATGTGAGCCATACAGCCATCACCTTTACAAATGGTGTGGTGATTGATTAGAGCATGAGAGGACCATGTTATCTTTCATACACAATTTGAAAGCATCTGCAGAATGAAGAGGGTTATTGTTAGGACATTGTAAGATAGTAATGAGAGTCAACTCTTGCAAACTTTAGTAATGATAGTCAACCCTTGCAAACTTTACTTACTCTCTTAGAAGGGAAAATTGCATCCTTGCCCCAGAGTTGGTGGTAGTAAACAGACTCTAGTTTGTCTGCTTCATTCATTTTTACCTATCAAGTCTGTTGATTCCTTAACAGTTACTTGTATATATACTGTATGTGAAGATGACTTTTCTCCTATAGTATGTACTATTCCCTGAGGACTTCAACATCTGGATGAAGCAAGAAAAGGTCATTGGAGGACAAAATTTAGCCTAGGTCTGACACTTAATTAGGCCTTGAGTAATTGCAAAGTTGTATGCTATCTTATACGAAAACAGCCAGTGACATCAAACTTGCAGGTGAGGTTATTATACATCTCCTGGGGATAAAACAATTCACCTTTGTGAGAGTATCTTCAGTGTGAGCTGGAACAGCCATTACATCTTGGTAACAAGGTAGTGAAAAAGGGGGTAGGTAGGGAGGAGGTTACCCCCACTTGTCATTCCATTCTTTCTTGGGGTTGCCACTGCAATAAGATGCCTATGCTCTCTTTTCTTGAGTAATCATTGAATTTTGGAAGTACCCCATTTTCTTTATTTCTTTCAGTTTTGTACCCTGCCCTGTGAATTGTCTGATTACCCATTGCTTGTTGGTGTTGTATTTTACACATTTTTCTGATATGGATTAGTCTGGGAGGGGTACATCACCCACTAGCAAACCTACTCATCCCTCATCTGAGAATAAGGAAGCCAAGAAATTATCTTCCTGCAACCACCTACATAAAATGTGGTCAACTGGTTATTACCAATGTATCTACTTTTGCTTTCGACAGTCCCAGTGCCCTTTCCTTTCTTACATTTGATTCACCAGTAGCTGCGGTGAAGCTTGTAGCTGAGCAAGTTGCACTACAACTTCTCTTCCCCCTTGCCTCAACCAACTCTCCAGTGTGCAAGTCAACTAAGGAATCAGACAAAACAGCAAAAAGGAAGAAGCATCATTGTTGTTCTTCCTTCTCATCATCATCTTCCATCCACTTCCTTGCCCTCTTCTTCGCCATCCTCAGACCCAAAGCCAAAGCTAGGCATGACCCCTTTTCTCTTGTTTAGAGGATAAGCTTGGACCTCTGAGGATCCTTTAAAGTTCTGAGGGACCTGCTTTTTCAGAACCCTTTCAGGTCAAATTGAAACAACATTTTCAGGTGGTTACTTCTCATTCGTGCGCACAATAACCTTGGGGAGGCAACTCCAGATTCTGCCTTACTTACCAATCTTGGCTTTGGAGTGGATTTTGGGCCTTACTCCTGAGGCGTGCTGTCTGATCAGGTTGTCATGGTCATCATTTTTCTCATGGCGCTTTGGCAGACCTGAACAGCCTGGTCTAGAGGTCTCAAGAGTTCCCTTGCTACTACTAGCAGATCAAGCAAACTCGTCCCTTTGGCTCTTACATGCCAGTGGAGGCTCTACACACTGGGGTACAGAGGATCCAACTTTCCAGTTTTATGCATCGGTCTGCAGACTTATAAACAGGCCCCCCATGAAAGACTCCATCAGAAGGGCCTTGCCTTCAATGCTGCAGAATCCATTTTTACTTGGAATCCACAGGCTTTGGTGCAAGCAGCGTCTTGGTTAGACCTGTGGATGGGTTCCCTAACTGACATTGACTTGACAACTTTCCCATCTTTAAACAACAAAGCTTCAGTCAGGATGTTGAAAATGTCAGGTGGTAAAGCTCTCGTCTACCTGGCACACTAAGTAACCAACCAGTGGGCAAACTTGATCATACAAAGGAGAGATTGTGTTCTCTTTACTTTCTTGTGAGGTGTCCCATTACAGCAACCTCTCACAGTGGAATAGTTTGGAGCTGGGTTTGCCTCTGCTTTTCTCTGAGAAAGGTAGAAGTAACAATTGAGCTTCATTGGAAGGACTACTGTAAATGGATTCCCCATACAGTGACTTTCAAAACTTCCCTCAAAAACAAAGGTGCCTGTCGCAAAAACTTCAGGTTTGGCTAAACCCACCATGTCTGGTGTGCAGAAGCCTTCTTCCTCTGCTAAGAAGGGCGGGGTACTTTCTCAGCTCTTCCTCCTCCCTTTCCCAATCACTCCAAGATGGGTAAGAGTGGCAGTCCCCTCTTCCAGTGCCCCAATTGGGGGGATCACCTGTCACGCCATTAGGTAGTATGGCAGCAACAAGAAGAGCCTTAGGTCGTCAGTCCTTCAGGACAGATACAGGCTCCAATTCAAGAACTTTTGCCCTTCTGCCTCCATGACACCAATGCTGTTCCTGACTTATTCTATAGATTTGTGGAAATATTGAGCCAGAAATGAAAATGATAGTAAAGGTTAAGGTTAATGTGGAGATGATCAGGTTGTTCCTGAAAGGTGTACTTGAAATTCCAGGCCAAATGGGATGGTATTCACCATGATCTTATTGAGCTCAATTGGAGGAGTATTTATAAAAGCCCCTATATTGTTAAGTGTTTAAATATGATCATATTATGATTATCAAGAGGGTATTTCCTCCTAAAATCCCCAAGTCTTAAAGATAAGTCATGGTTTAATGCTGCATATAAGCTCCCTACCATGAAAAACAAGCTTTTAATTTATGGAGGAACAATTGATCAAACTTTTGTGGAGTAATTTCATTGAGCTTAGAAGTCAAGCTCAGGTTGTTATGATGGACCTGAGAACATATAATGAGGGTGTGAAGATCCTGGTCTCCAGTGGTGATGATCATAAATGTTGGTCTGCTCTCAAGTCATCACTTTTTGGAGTCGATTCAATCATGCCCCCCAACTTTTAGGAGCTGATGGAACTACTGTTCATTGCCCTAAACAAGTCGAAACTTTTGGCTCAAGTCTTTGTGAGCAAACAGTGTGGTGAGCCCTTATAGCCTGAAGTCATACTTCCCAGAGCCTAAGTTGTGATCAGTAGCTTTCATGTCTAGAGAAATCAAAACTTTGCTTCTGGGTGTTTCCCCCTTTTTTTTTTCCCAAAAGACTGCTGATTTCATTGCTCCAAAGATTGCTACTATTTTTCAGAAGAGTAGTTGGACTTGTATGTTTATCTTCTGTTTGGGGAAGGGAAACATTACTGCACTATGGGATTGTCTATCCTCGTGTCCCTCAGCATATAGGCAAATTTCAATTACCCCTGTTTTGTTTAAGGTTTTTGGGAAGCTGCTCTATAAGAATCTTTGCAAGTTTGTTAAAGATGATAATCTGCTACCAGCATTACAGTTTGTGTTTCATAAAAGCTTTGATACTTGTGATGCACTTTTGTCACAATATCTTCTGTTTTGCAAAGTGCCCTCGACAAGGGTGCAGAGGGATGCATCATTGATTAGATTTTAGTGCAGCTTTTGACTGGATGAATGATGAAGCACTTACAAGCAGACCCTAAAGGGACTTGTAAAGTAATTACACAGTATGGATTAAAGTAATTACACAGAATGGATAACTGAATCCTGAACAATAGCATACCAATTCTTCCTCTCCACCTAGATTTGCTCTTTGAAAAAAGCAAGGAATCCAGCACCAACCTGTTCTGGGGAGAGATATCACTCTCAGTTGATATTGAGAACAGCCAATGAACTGCACTCAACACCAGTTCAGCCACAGGTTTGTGGAAGGTCGATTAATTCTTCCAAACACCATCAGCTTCAAAACTTTGCCTTGTCTTCCTCAGAAGAAACACCAGAGAAGGGCAAGTCTGCCACTGTTCCAAGTCCAGAGGTCAAAACCATGAAAACATTTGGAATGAAGCCTAGGTGATGGTCTCCATCAGCCAAATAAGCAACCTCTTCTACATGATCCTGCTCTTAGGGAAAGTTGTTAATTTGGCAACTGACAAGTCCACCTGTTGGGGTTAGTTCTCAGTGCCCTCAGGGTTATATTATCTCTACTAGTAGACATATCAGAATCAGGGAAAGGAGCTCAAAGAGCAACTATAGAATAAGGAGTTCTTCAATACAGGGATCAGAGAGCCAAAATGATAGCCTTCATGTCAAAATCCAAGATACACACTCAATGAAAGGCATGAAATCCAAGGTGGACCAGTCAGGCCAGACCCTGTGCCTGCATGGAAAACTGAAGAGTCATGATTTCAAGATACCAAAGATGACCACACACCATCCCCCTGGGCCCAAAACTGATAACAGACCCTACCAAGCTGGTGCCAAAAATTGATCTAAGCAAGCTGGAGCACACATTACCAATCTGTGCTGTGTGTGGTACCAGACCATGATTATTATAGAACTGGCTCCAAAGAACTGGGACAGTTGATAGTCCAGGAAAGAGTGGACCTCCTTTACACCTCCTAATAGGTACAAGCACACAATGAGTCGGGGTTGATCTTCCATTCCCAAGGAGATTGGGCACGAGCAGGCTTGTGTTTCAGTGATGTTACAAGTAGGCTTGTGAACCAATCCACCCACTCCACTCATGGGTGCAGCGATCATCAACAAGTCTCAGTAGGAGAGTAATGTCTGCAGGAAGGTTTCCCAGCCTTCTGGGCCTTCTTCCTGTGCTTCCACCAGTCTAGAGATTGGAAAAGCAAAGAAAAAAGTAAGGACAGGAAGATAATAGCAAAAAGGAGAACAAAGTATGCCTGTGCATCATTGCCCTCAGCACCACTAAGGATGAAGGGACAGTAACAACTAAAACGGCTATAGCAGTAGCATCAGCCAAGTAGACACATTCTCTGAGAATGTCCAAACAGATGTCTAGCTCTTGGCAGTAGCACATGACATCAAATGGGCCCTTTCAACCACTTCCTCTTGGACTACTACTACTACTGCATATACAGGCAGGAGACCAAGGAGGAAGCAATTCAGTTCAGAGGGAGTTCACACTCCTGTCCTCTGAGGGGAGAGAAGAAGAAAAAAAAAAAAACTAGGATGAGGGTCAATGTTAATACGTGGCAAAGTGCCCATACACTGTTACTCCCTAAGTACTTACATCCTCACTTGAGAACAGTCAGGCACTCATTCATTCATCATTCATACACATTACAACATGCCAAAATCATCAACACCAAGTAAAAAAGAAAAGTAATGCCTTTCAACAACAGCAGCCCTGTTAATAGTCCAGCAGCATGTAAGACAAGCTATACAGCATTCCATTCAAAGGGAAAGTGACACCAAGAGTAAAGAGGTTAGGTTTCAACCCCCTCGCTCACTGCTAGGTAAACTACTTTACTACCTAGGTTCAACACCCAGATCAATTTTTGCCAAAGGTGTCCTATAAAAGACAGGTTTATACCCTCATAGGAACAATCAGTACTGAAACAGTTTGGAAGAAGCTTGTCATGGATTGTAATATAAAATTACCATCCAATGTCCCACCATTTGGAAATGAAAAGATGAGCTGGATCATATACAGAAGATACCAATGGGAAAATATATGATGTTGGTTTTGGATGTGAAAAGTACATATCCTGTCTTACATTTGTGGAACTTAGGTCTTAATTACCATGTGAATAATGAGATAAATATATATTTAATTTTTAATGATTACATAAATATATATTTAATTTTTAATGATTACCATTTTATTATTTTAACACTTCCTTGGCCATTTTATTATTTTACACTTAAGTTTGTTCAAATTTTTCCAATTTCCAAAATGTCTGGGTTAAACATGAACATTAAAAGTGCTCTGAACCCCATCAGTAGTGTCCAGTCATCCCGTTTTTCTCAATTTGTTCAAACATCAAGTTTTTAGTAAGTAGTTGTATTTTGTTTTCATAAAAACAAATAGGTTTTTTTAATACAAAAGAATATGTATGTCTATACATATAAGTACTGTATATCTAACACAAGTCTAATAATAATAATAAATAGTTTGCTCACCAATGGGACCATAAGCTTCACCTCAGGTTGGCAGAATTTCTTAAATAGGATCCTTAGCTGATGGCTCCTTTTTTTTTTAAAAAGTACAGTAAGGCTTCTTCTTTTTTTAAAGTACAGTAAGACTTCTTTTTTTAAAAGTACAGTAAGGCTTCTTGTTCAGAATGCAGATCTGATAACTATCCTTAGAGAGAATGATATACAGAGCATATTAAAATGTTTTAACTTACTTGACTTACATATAGCCTTCCCATGACCCATTCCAGTATAGTTTGAGAAGAATGTGGTTAATCATGTTTCATGTGAATGTTCAGACTTCCAACATCCAAAGATGAGTTCTGGAGACAATCAGTTTATAAAAATAATGATATTTTTTGTTTTATTCAACTGTAAACATTTTTTATATTTTAAATAAATCAAAATTTTGTTGTAAACAAACCCTTCAGCCCAGAGCCCTTTAAAAGCAAAGTATTATACTCAGTGGTCCAGTTAAATTATTACTTAATAATAATAATAATAGTAATTTAAAGCATAAACAATACCAAGATTATTTTAAAATTAGCAAAGAGTAGATTAGTGTTGCATGTTTTTTGGGTTTGCGTAACCTAATAATGTACTCAAAACCATTTCGAAACAGGCCTCCTTTTCCAATTTGCTATTTGCTTTATGCAGTTAGTATTATGAAGAAGGTTTGTCTTAAGCACTGCTTTGCAGTCCTAATAATTTTTTTTAATAAGTCACTGGTATTGAGAGTGTACTTATGATTTTTTCAAGATGGATACTTTTCTATCCAGATGTTTACTTTTCTATAAGTATACCTTAGTAGTATCAAGGTGATGGGATACTTTTCCAAAGTATACATTAGTATAAAGGTGATAGGATACTTTTCTATAAGTATACATTAGTATAAAGGTGATGTGTTTTGCTTAACCAGTCTGTATTACTTGGTATTTATTATTAATTTTTAGTCACTTCATTTTCATAATTGGAAATTATGTAGATGCCTCTTCATAAAAGAAAGTGGGATAAATAAATAATATTTTTCCAGTATATATGAATGTGAAGTTTATTTGTTCATTTCATCTTTTTCAGTCATTGGAACCTTTGACTAATGGCAGCAACAACTTTGTATGAAGGATGGTTGAATTAGCACCTCCTAGGCTCACCCCTTCTGACGGAGTCTAAGGATTAGGTCTAGTCCCAGGAACTGAAACTGAATTCAACATGGCAATTTTTGAAGTGTTTCAAAAAGGCCATCAAAAATCTTTCTTATTAAGTACATTATATGGATTTGATGGGAGTGGCATTTTTTGCCGTGATTTGATGGGAGTGGCATTTTTTGCCGTATGTTGTTGTTTGAGATTCCTTCTCTTGTCATGCATACAGAACAATTCATTTTCATAAGAACAATTTTATAGTGACAGAATAGTATCTATTGTTTGTGTCGTTTTTCTCCAAAGGCAAAGTAGTGTGTATTTAATGGCTTGTAATGCAATGTAAATATTAATGAGGACAAGATGAAACCTTGCTCCTCTGTCACAAAGAACTCAAGTCAGCTGTAAAGTTTGGCTATTCTTACCTATAAAAAAAATGAAGGTTTGACTGGTGACTGGAGTATTGTGCACTTTAGGAGCATGTGAAATTCTTTCATATAATCAAGGGTGTAAATGAACAAATATTGTCTTGGAAAACTGAAGAGTTGGTTCTTATTTATGCATGGTAAGACTTGGACTAAAGCTCATCCTATTTCTGTGAACTCCTAGATAATGAAATCATATGAAACTTGACAAGATCATGAGAGATGATGTGCTGTGAGACTGTCCATGCTCATATTTTGTGCAGAAATGTTATCGAGTTACAAACCGGCAACTTGAATTTCTGTGCATTTAGTAACTTGGTCTTTTTTTTTTTTTTTTTTACTTTCCAGTCTATTTTTCTCTTGTAAATACAATAAAAACCAAAGCTTCCACTGTTCTGTGCTGCAGGAAAAACCACATGAAATCTCCAAAGTATTGAATTTTAAATTATTTCCAATGTACACCATTGCTTAAATTTTCAATTTTATTGTGGGGGGGGGTTAGTTTGGTTTGATTCTTCACCTTACACCTTTGTTGCATTAAACACAGCTGACTAGGGTTCGTTCCTTAGAAATGAAAGTCTTTTTCAAATATTCAATGTTATAATAAAAATGTAGGCTTTGGATTGTAAAAAATAATAAATTCTAGCCCACAAAAAATTGTACAGTAGTAGTGTACCGACTGATGTTACCAATATATTATTTGAATATTTCAGTTTACTTTACCAAAAGTCTATATTGTACTCTACAAAAGTTTGCTGTCATTGTTCTGTGAGAGATTAGCTTAGTCATTTGTGTAAACTAGTCGACGGATGTCAAGTAATTATTATTTGTTTATATTAACTGATGGGAAAAGTCAGCTGTGTAAGTAGACATGCTATTGTAAATTCTGATGAAACAGAATATGCAGTACAGTACTTGTTACTAACTTCAGTATTGTTAATTTGCTGTTGCATGTTTTCTCTTCCCTTTTATCTGTTTACAGAGGGAATTTTATTGTAAATTGTTGCATTTATAGGAACTTTCAGGTGAACAAAGTAATTGGTCATTTGTGGGTATTTTACCAACATTGTTGACTTATAAATTATAAGATATGATTGAGGATTTGAGGTACATGAAATAATGTACCTGTACAGTATATTTCATCTTCAAGGGGTTTTCAGTTACTGTTTTACCCTTGGAAAAAAAAAAACTTCTACTCCATACCCATTTTTCACTAAAACAAGAAAAGCTATATAATGTTTTAAGATTTTTATTTAAAATATGAAATGTTTTGCAATTAGTAATTATAATTATGTATTTACAAACTCTTAATGTCATTGACATCTTTACATGAGCCACATTAGAATTATGTCCCTAAGTGGTACAGTATATTTATACTGGAGAAATATATACTATATACTGAATTATAAGTTTACAGAAGCATATACTGCTACACTCACAGGTAAAAAAGCTGAAGGCTTGTTTAACTTCTTAATTAAATGCTGTATAGTTTTGTTGTAGGGTACATGTTAATTTTTATGAAAGTTATACCAAGAAATGCTGAATGCTTCTTCAGTTTCTAGGGTTAAAAATTTATCGCACAATAACAATTAAACAGGGGCTTGTTTTATTTAAGATTTGGTCTTTTTGATTATGCAGTGCTTTTGAGTTTATTAGCAATAGACAAATCTTAAAGGATTTTTTCTGTAAATATACAATTAACTCCTTGTGACATTTACAACATGTAACCAGGTGGTCTATTGTCAGTTTCATCATAAATCTCTGCATAATTATGAAAGTCAAATCAGTAGTGATTAATGTTGATTAAGCTGTCAATTTCCTGCAGAAAATTTGTGACACAGGACCGAACAGTATCATTCACAGTGCCAAGTTTTAACATTTTCTGTATCTGCTGCACTAAGTGTAGAAAAAATGATGACGATGTGGGGAAAGGCCTAGCATATAGTATTTGTATCATGTGACTTCACTCTGCAGAACCTAGTTATGACAAACAGTTACCTTAGATTCCCTGAATCATTGAAACTGGGACCTTTGTAATATATATAAACTTTCAAATGTTTGATGGTCACAGCAATGGCAAAAAATTACCCATTCTAGTCCTTTATATATGAATAAGAATTAATTTGGCTAGTTGGTAGTAATTAGCAACTAGAATTTTAGTGAATTTCATTTTGTCTGTGTGCTTTTCTACCAGTGCTGTCATTTATGTATAAATTGTAAGACACATATTCAGTAAAGAATAATTGAATGTTGTAAAATAAGTCCGTGTCATTTTATACGGCTTGTAAGTTTCAACTGACAACTTGTTCATAAATAGTTCAAAGTTAATGTTCTTAATTCTGAATAATGCCGTAACTCAAATCCAAAGACCTGAAGAGTTTATCCTGTATTTTTATTAGTGTTTATAATTTTATTCATTACTAATATATGTAAATTTAGAATTTAACAGTGCAGTGTTTGTTTTATTCATTGGATAACCTATGATTAGACTACTACATACATACATACATATTCATTACGTATTAATCAAACCTTTTCAAGTTTTTTTTTAAAATCTCGGCACATTTTCTTGAATGCACGTTTATGAACTGTTAATAGTTAACAAGTTGGAAGTAACTGCACATTTTATAAATTTCAGAATTGTTTTGACAGAGTACGATTACGGATCATTTTCGAAGTATTTGATATTTTTCCCAAAGGAAATGGTCTTAAAACAGGTTGTTTCTACTTTGGAACAAAACACAAGTGAATACCATATGTTGGTGTACATTAAAACATTTGTTCTACAAGTGATTACTTATATCCTAAATCGCTATAAGTTCCCCACTACCTTTGAGGTGTACAGCACATATAAAATTAATCGATATAGCTTACTAAATTTACTTTATCATAAAATTTCCCTGGATTGTGATTCTGTTAAATATTAAGAGTAAATTTAAATGAGAATTAGGTTGAAACTGTGATATACAGTATATTTGTTAGCTTGCTTGTCTTGAAGCTAAAGACTTCACTTTTATTATTTTCATGTATAATGATAATTTATTGTAAGAAGAAAAGGTACTCCTTGTTTGTTAAGTAAGATTTCTTACAGGTCCTCTTTGTCAGTTACTTAGGAGTTTTATGTCTACTTATCAGAAAATGTGTCTCTGTTTTTAAATGTAGTGAATGGATACATGCATGACTGAGCTTTTGCCTGATATGAATGTTGTATTTAAGTTTGGTGTAAGGAAACTCAGCCGGTAACTCATTATTATCAATAAACTTTAGAGGTGGCTAGGTTGTGGTTGGGGTCTTGAAATTTCAAGTCAAATAATACTGACTTCAAAAGAATGGGATATCACCAATATTACTGTACATTTCAATTTGGAATTAACTTTATATACAAACTGCAGTTCTGATGCCATTCAAATCGTCATCTTATGGGTGTTTTCTTCTTTTACCATTTAGTAATTCATCACCATGGTGGGTTGCATTAAACCAGCAGCATAGGCTGTTGTTTTTGCACTGTCACTCTTGTTAATAGATTGTGGCACTGTTTCAAACTCATCAGTAGTAGATGTTTTGGTGTTTAAATACAATATTCCTTGACCTAGTCTTTCCCTCAAAGGTTTATTTTATGACGCAACTGTATTGGGAACTTTTTAAGCAACTGATCTCTCCAGGATTTGTATTGGTGAACATAAACCATGATCCACAGATTTCATAATAAAAGTATAAAATGACTCAGTATATAAAATACACCTTTGAAGAATAAATATACCAGTCCAGAGATCCGTCCTGTTGGCAACTCTGCCTGTACTGCACTTGGTACTCCTAAAAGTAGGGAGAATTTTTTTTTTTTTTTTTTTTTTTTAAGAATCTGGTCTAAAATATTTAGAAAAAATTGCAGTAAATAAAGCAGATTTTAAATTTATTTTATTGATGAATTTATCCATTACAGTATAAGCTAAGTCACTATTTTGCATCCTGAGTTTCTGCCAGAATCTTTTAAACAGCAGTGTTTGAAAAAGTCCATTTCTCTCTTTCATTCCATAAGTATACAGTTTTCTAATGTGTCACAGTTTACATATCTTTATTCTTACATCTATTGAACAATCCATTACGTATTTATTTTTACCTGTCACAAGGTGTTTGCAGAGTTTACTCATTAAAAATAGTCTTTTCATCCCAATATTGAATTTTCAAGAAAAAAAAAAAAAAAAACTTAAAAACTTAGCATCTCATTATGATGTAGATATTGTAAATATGCTTTGCGGGCACAGTATTGGACACCAGTGACTATTTTATTTAACTCCTGAGGTTGTCACTCTGACAGTTTTTGGCCTAATTATTAGGCATGATAACTCTTTTATCTGGTTCTTTGTCAGTTACGTGCAATGTCAGGTTACCCATGGAGATTAATTTTACAAGCAGAGTACTATTGACATTAATATATAAGTCTTACTCATAGATTGACTTTTCAGGGTTAGAGAGGTTGTTTTAATTGTGCTGTGCAGGCAAGAGCATTAGTGCTTCTGCTGACATAAAAGTAAATTCTACTCCACCCGTGAATATCACTGTCAGGAATCACATTTTCTTTTATAACTTATCTGTGCTTCACTCAATGAAATTCCTTAAAGGCTGAGTGTGCTGAATGTGAAGGAATGAAAGTTTAAATAATATACCAAGTTATACATTCTTGTAGTATGTTTCACCAATTTTAAACCCAATAGCTTAAGCACAATGTCCACTCTGTGTGCTTGTATTTAGGTTATAACTATGGTATTGTATATTTAGAGTATTGTAACTATCAGTTTCATAATAAAATACTTCATTATACACCTCAGTTTGTATCTTTTTACATGCTGTTGCTTATGTTCTTTGTGAAATATTTTAACTGTTCCCTCTGTTAAACCCGACTTTATGGAAAAGCCATTTTTCTCATTTTAAATTAAATGGGTATTTGTTGATTATAAAAAAAATTTAAGTTGAAGGATGCTTACCTGTTTGTTGATCATAAGAAAATATAAATACTTATCTACTGTTAAAGTTAGCTTACATCTCCACGCTGATGGGCGAGTGAGCATTCAAACAAAAGATCGAATGGCTGCCCAGATGACTGTCTAGTTCACCTGTTCTCTACCAGGTGTGTTTCGAATGTTTAAGCTTGTCAGAATTCTCCTTGGCAGCCCACTAAGTTGTGGGAAGGCTGGGTGGGGTCTACTTTAACAGTAGGTTAGTATCCAAATTATAAATTTATTATAAAACTTACATTATTTGGGATGAATCTTACTGTTAAAGTTATCTGATTCCCATTGAGAAGAGGATGGTGGGTAATGCAGCTAGACCAAATCCGCTCAGCCTTTCAAGCTAAAGGTTTCTTGCATGAAACCCAAAACATTCTTAACCTGATCTGGAATCCTATTTGGATCTTACTGCCGCCAGAAGTTGGATTCCATTCAGAGGGAAACCTCTCATACTTGTGCACCAAAGAGCGGCCTTGCGGAGAAAGCCACTTCAATTCAGCTAGAAAAAATAAATACCTTCATGACATAAAGGTACACTCTATGCTCCCCAAAACACTAAAACCTGGATTTAACACAGAGCCTAAAAGATTGCTCTTAATCCCAGTTCAGGAAAACACTTGACCCGCTACTAGTAGCGGACTAAGGGTTTTACGGTTTCAAACATGATTCCACACACTTAAGGTACTGGACGGCAAACCCAAACTGCACTTCTACTTCACCGCTTTAAACCCATACTCATAAGACAATTGTCATCAAACTAAATGAGGTAGCGACAGCTCTCACATTATGAATATTTACCTTCAATAAAGGTAAATGGTATGGAGCTAGTTCTCGTGCACTAGCCCAATCAAAAGCATCACAGAGAACCTCGTATTCTTGACAAAGACATTCTAGTTTCTAACCAACCAACCCTGGCCCCCCCTCCCCAAAAAAAGCTAACTTTGCCTCTTCCAGAATTAACCTTTGACCAAGACATTAGGTTTTCTAAAACCACAAAACAAAATGTTAAGTTTGCCTTCTCCAGGCTTAACCTTTGACAAAGACATTCAAGGTTTCTAAAACCACAACATAAAAGGTTAAGTTTTGCCGTCTTCTGACTTAACTTTTAAAACAGATGTTCTAGGTTCTAAAATCACAAAATAAAAGGATAACTACCTCTTTCAGGCTTAACCCATCTAAGTAAGTTTGAATTGCCCCAACATGACAGATAAATGTTCCCTTTTCTTCCCCACCAGAGGTTAAATGGAATTCTTAGTTCTCAGAAAAGTTAGCCTTAATCTCATTCTCAGCTTTAATGCAAGAGATACAATAGCCTTAAGGAGAGTGCTTGCAATAAATATACTCTTTTTAACTGTTGATAGTACTAAATAAAGGAAGTTTTCATAGTAAATTAAATAAAGGAAGTTTTCATAGTAAATAATTCAATGGAACTCATTCCAGAGGCTCAAAAGAATCTGCAGATAAACTTTTGACCCACGTTTAAATCAAGAGAGATTGATACAGTACCAAGATGAGGGAGCTTTCATCTTAACTGATTTCAAAATTTTAAGGTGCTGATCATCAACCAGATCTGATAGCTCATGACACAATACCAAAGAAAGTATAGAACAATAACCTTGAAAGTAGACAGAAAAAGTCTTACTATATCCAAGAAAGCAGAGAAACTTTGATGTCTGCAAGGTTTCAGATGATGAAAATTCCTCTAGAAAGGCACCCTAAGTAATACACAAACCGCTGCTTCTGAGTTTCTGACACAAGGCCACAGTTGCTCTCCACTTGATTAAGGATAGAACCCTCGATACCTTCGAAAATTCCCTATTGGGAGGAGACAGTTGAGCCTCTACAGGCGGTTAAGTGTGAGATGCAGAAGTTAATGGAAGTGCATGAAATTCTGTAGTCGAGCCAATTTCTCCTTAATGGAAGAATAAGAGATACATCTACCAAGAGAGCTAGAAAGTTTGAAAATCATTTGCTCTGAGGCTACTAGGGCTCTACGTGAGTCACTAAGCAATTCTTGAGCATGAAATTTGCTCAATACTTCCTTAGTGTAGACAGAGGGGAAAGGCCTATGAGTCTGAATCAGGCCAAACTTAAAGAAACACATCCACTGCTCAAGCCTGAGGGTCCTCAAAGGAGTAGTAATTGACTGATTGTTCCTGTACAACTGCATGCTAGTAAGTCTACATTTCAGTGCTCCTCTAATCCCACAGCAAATGTCGAACTTGCGAATGTAATGGCCACTCTGTAGGCAGTTTTGTTCTTCTGAATCCCCAATGGCCACTGTGTAGGTAGTTTTGTTCTTCTGAATCCCCAATCACCAAAAACACTGTCCTTCCACAGAATGAATTATCAAATCAATATCATGTTGTTCATTTCATTCAAGGAAGCAATCTTTCCACTGTGACTTTGTTTCTAACCAGGGATAAAGCTGCTAAGCATTTTTGATGGACTTTCCGCTGCCCTGACATCTAGTAAGCTTTACCAGGTGTAGTGGTGACCTTTCTATATTGTATGCAAGTGTAATGACACTAATCAAAATTCTTTGTTTCGTGTTACACAACAGAGGGGGAAAAACAAAACCTTGGCGTAGGTTTAAGAGAGGAATTACAAAGACCCTCCCGCCTCGTCTGAAAGTAAGTCAACAGACTTAAGAGCATTCCCATATGACACAACCTTAGAAAGCCATGTAGTTAAAGTAATGTCTACCTTGGAAACAACAGAAGATACTGTAACAATAGTAGATTTGGAAAGAAAAACATTAATAGAGGTACAAGTAAGAGATTTATTGATAGCCGAAGAAAAGGAATGATACAGAACAAACAAGTGCATTTTGACGGAGAAAGAGGAATAGGCTAGCAGACAAGGATTTAGGAGTAAAAGATGAAGAGATTGCTTAAACAATCGACTGAGTCGACATAACATCAGAGTAAGTAAAACTAGATACGGACATTATTTCTAACAAAACTGTCTATACCTATATAATTAGTCCTGTTGGTACTAACAACCTCATACTAGGTGCCACTGACGGCAGAAGTTGCATACATAGCAAAGCTAATGCATTACAGGCAGTCCCCAGTTACTAGCGAGGGTTCTGTTTTGAGGGTGTGATGATAAGAGAAAATCACCGATAACTGAAAATTGGCAATTTTCAGGGCTTTTTCGGCGAATTTTAGGGCTTATCGGTCGGCGCCAAAAACCGCCGATTTTTCGTTATCGGCGCCTCTGTTAGGTATGTATTGGCGCCAATAAAGTGGAAATCAGCGATTTTCCGCCGAAAACTACCAATTTTCGTTGCTAGACAAGCGCCATAAAACCGGGTCACCATTAACCGAGCCTGCTATTAACCAGGGACTGCCTGTATACGAGCCTATGACCATGAAAAACAGAGGCAGGTGATGGAGGACACAGAAACACATCACCCTGAGAACCAACTCAGTTCCCTGGCAGCGGACTTCTTTCTCGGAATCCAACTGTCACAGGGCAGTCCAAAGCTCAGGCTACAAAGTGGTGAGGGCACCAACACCTTACAACTTATGAGGGAACACAAAAATAATCACACAATGGGGTACCCAGAACGGTTTCCTAACCAATTCAGACAAACCTTGCATTAACCAAAATAAGGTTTACACCGTTCTAAATTCTCAATATGCTTTTCCTGAACCAAAAGGGGAGCTGAGGGCAGAGCTAAAGAGCAAGCCTCAATACTAACTAAAGCATTAGCAAAGGAAAAGCCTAGACTGAGTATGGGCAACTATAGACGAAGGACCAGGAGAAGGGGGAGAAATGACATGCTGATAACCTCACTAACTAATTCCTTCGCAATCTACCTGCTTCTCTTCTCTTCTAAAATCCCTACTTCCTCACATATTCTGTTCTCAAGATCACACTTGAAACCACTGCAGCAGGGTAAACAGTGTGTATCTCCTATAAAATCAACATTCTATTAACACAGTAATCGTTCCCACAGAACCTGACATTCTTAGCCTGTACAGTATGTCGTGATAGCAGCAAAAAGCCAAGAAATACCAACAAGCACCTATACCCCATGGCAGCGAGGAGAATTCTGATAAGCTTAATCATTCAAAACACACCTGGTGGAGAACAGGTGAACTAGACTGTCATCAGGGCAGCCATTCGCTCTTTTATTTGAATGCCAACTCACCTACTGGCACAGAGATGTAAGCTAACTTTAACATTAGGTAAGATTCATCCCAAATATTTTAAGTTGAAGGGTGCTTACCTGCTATTACTATACATAATAACAGATGTACTGAAAGGGACTTCGAAAATTTCATTATCTTTACATTTCTTCCTCTTAGTTTTCTTTTTCATCTGCTGGAACTTTGGATTCTACTTGCTACATGGTAAGGGAATCGTTTGTAGCCAATGTGATCTGATATCCTGAAAAATATGAAAAATTAAGCAAATTTAATATACTACCCTAGTACCTTATACCATTAGCTGATGGTGTATTATTACTAAAAATACTTGAAGATTTACTAGAACACAAAATTACCATTCTTAACCCTCTTACAGCTAACATGAAGGGTTTATTCTTAAATTTAAAGGATATTTTTTAATAAATTATTTCTTTAAAAATTTAATGATAGGATAAACTAATAATGCTGAGGATTATGAAATTTTCTATAATAAAATTACCTGGATACTTACCTACTGTTAAAGTTAGCCGACATCTTCATGCCACTAGGTGTGATTGGCATTCAAAATAAATATAAGAAAAATGCTTGGCTGACCCAAATGGACTGCTGTAATCATTGTTTCCCACCATGTGGTGTTGGAATGTTCATGCTTTTGTCAGAATTCTTCCTGACCACCCACTATCTTGTGGAGAGGCTGGGTGGGTTTCCACTTTAACAGTAAGTATCCAAATAGTTCATTTAATTACTGTATAAAGATTATCATTATTTAGGATGAATCTTACCTACTGTTAAAGTTGTCTGACTACCACAAAAAATGATGATGGTGGATTAGTGCAGCCAGGGAAACATCCACTCACCCTAGCAAACTAAAAGGGAAAAAGTTTCTAAAAATTCTTGATGGTTTTACGATTCTTCCTGGCAAGTGCTGCTATCAGAGGGCGTAAGGTTCTCATAGCAAGGCTTGTCTGAGGATCCTTTCTGGAAAAAAAGGATATTTCATAGAGTACTTAGGACTCCAGTGCCAGAATCAAAAGCCCTCAATTGTCAGCAAAACAAGACAGCAACTACTCTTAAATAAGAAAGTACGCTCATATACATCAATGTATACCTTCATACTCCCTAACTATAAGAGATGGGATGATTACTCTTGCATTTGGTTCAGGAGAAAACTGTCCCAGCCAGAACAGTATGACTAAGGGCTGATCTCATGCACAACTCGGAATTTCTTTGCATGATTAATGTACCCCGGGAAGGATATCAGGGCACTGACGGGTGAAAGTGCAACAAAAAGGAATGATGTATAACTGATAACCTTCCCCTCCCAAGGTTCTGCTGTGTTGCTTGCCAGATGCTCCAAAAACTCTGTGTAGGTGGCCTCCTACCAGATCTTGAAACATCTCCATGTGTTGAATTTGATCTGTTTGTCATGATAACCTCGTCTACATGTACAGTATCATCAAACCATGGCTGATCATTTGTCCTGAATTTGATGACCTCTCTAAGGACATACTGTATTTATTACAACAGCCCTCAGCATTTCAATTAACTTCTTGAGATCAGGATCTAATAGAGCATCTGAAATATTAAGTGCCTGATAAGCTTCAATATTGTGATCCCAATTGGCTCTAGATTTCAGCCATTAGGAACATACTGATTCACAGACCTTGGACTTGACAATAGCTGGAACATCTGTGAATATGAGGTCTAATCTATTACCAGAAATATGCATGGCTTCCTGAAATAGCTGGACAAAATAGGAGGATACCCAAACTCAAGAGCAGACTGGCCATATTGATCTGTGGAATTTGAATTTAGCCACTTGCAAATAACAAACAAAGCTTCTGAATCCTGTACTGAGCCATACAGTACTAATCCTTTTCCAAAAGACAGTCATATATAGAATCGTTGACACAGTAAACCCCCCGTATTCATGGGGAATGCGTACAACACGCACCCTGCGAATAGCTAGAACCCACGAATACTTAGAACCCTTCTAAAAAACACTTAGTACTGCCTATTTTGATAGTTCAAACACACAAAAAAAATACTAAAAATGCTTTTACAGGACAGGTATTATCCTACTTACAATGGGGTTAGGTTCCAAAAAAAAAAAAAACCATCGTTTCTTGGAAAAAACGTATCTCGAATATAGCCTAGCCTACGCTAGGGTATTCGGTACCATGTATACATACACTAAGCCCCCGGTATTCATGGTCTCACTATTTGCAGACTCACATATTCGCGGATTTCTCTGTGGAATGTATCTACCCATTATTCACAGAAAATTCACCCATTCGCAGTATTTTTCACTGAGAGATATTCACTAATTACCGTATTTTCATAAAATTTTCATGAGTAAATGCGCTTTTTGTGATAAAACTACTAAAATACTCATGTATAAGCATTTTTAGAGGGTTTTTTTTGTGTTTAAACGATCAAAGTAGGCAGTTCTAAGCATTTTTTGAGGCGGTTTTAAGTATTCTGGAGGTTCATGCAGAGTGACTTATGATAATTCAATACAAAGAGAAATTGAATAACAAACAAGAATTAGCTTAGCCTACACTATGGTACCTGTATATCATATACATATATGGTAGCCTAGCCTACGTTATACTATACTCTATATTCACATATATTATACAAACATCAACATAACAAATATGCATCTTTTCCATGGATCTTTTAAAATGTTATGCTTTGATTCACTATATCCAATAATATTGTATGTACTGTATTCTTATATTGCTTTTGTATTATAAATTGTGATCATAGCGATCAATGTTTTGGTTTGGAAATCATTTACGTGTTGTTTATTTCACCGGATTTAACTCAGTTCAGAGCACTTTTCTTGCTTCTAGTTAGCGTAAATGAATCTCCATATACTTTATTTATAAGGGTCAAGGTTATTTTTTGTTATATTGTACAAAATGTTTTTAAGTCAAAATATAACTTGGACACGTCTCGTTGTGAAATTAATTTAGCTATTTTTTCGTTAATAGAAAGCATTGGTTGTTTGGGGGCGTTTGTTTAGTATAAGAAAATTCAAGATTCCGTTTGCTATTTTCACTCTATTTCATCATAATACAAACTTTACGTATTTATCGTTTTTCAGGGTAAAAATAGTAATGTGTTCTTTCATGCTCAGCAGTTTTGATTAAAATACTTTCTCTCCAATTTTAATTATGGTCGAGTTTCATCCATGTTGCCAATGCACGATAATTTATAGTTATTGGCAGCTTGAACACTGTTTTCTCAGCTTCAGCTACAACTTGCAGCTTAAATTTATCCATACCGAATAAGGGTATAATGTAAAAAATATCAGTCCTATTCTACTTAACGTCATTTGTACTACAGTATAACCTACGGTAATTGTGTATTACTGTACGATGGTTGAAATACAAGCAAAAGGGCTGTTGTTATCCGATTTGGTGATAAACAAAACAACAGTTTCTTGGTCAGTTGTTTATGGCTATACGCATTTACACAAGAGTATAACGTTACTAACAATACTTTTATCATTCTGTTACTTTTTCAACTGGTAGATGGGATAAAGAGTTGGAAGAAAAGCTGCTGCTCTATTGTAATTTGGTCTCTCTCGCTGTCTGATTGTACGCTTCTGCCTGAGCCCGCGCGAAATTTTAAAATATTTTATGAATATTGTCATATCGGTATTAATTGCTAACCCCATTGCAAAATCGAATTATCGTAAGGTGAACTATCATAACTTCAGCACTACCTAAGTATTTTTATAGTTTTATCACAAAAAGTGCATTTAGTCATGAAAATGAGATGAAAATACAGTAATTAGTGAATATTTCTCAGTGAAAAATACCTTGAATGGGTGGATTTTCAGTGAATAATGTGTATATATGTTCCACAGAGAAACCCGCGAATAGGTGAGTTGGCAAATTGTGAGACTGTATTTGGAATGCAGTAAACAGCAAATAC
Organism: Macrobrachium rosenbergii; assembly: GCF_040412425.1. Taxonomy (NCBI): domain Eukaryota; kingdom Metazoa; phylum Arthropoda; class Malacostraca; order Decapoda; family Palaemonidae; genus Macrobrachium; species Macrobrachium rosenbergii. Next base: position 17,659,362 of record NC_089760.1, on the reverse strand, counting down.
GTAATCATTGTAAAACTTGCTGAAAATTTTAAGAACTTCATAGCAACTACACTCCAAATTTTTCTGACAACAAATAGGTTGTCTGGACTTAGTGTATACAGTCATGCCTTGCGCATGTGGGATGTTACGACAATAAATAAAGTCAGGGCCATCAAATCTTGAGATTAAAAACTCAACTAACCTTTGACTTGTTACTAAATTCACTTACAAGAGTCTCTATATAAAACATCAAATTGAAGTTATGGGAACAACTCTAAAGATCATGAAAATTTGACCTTAAGCCCCAATAATCGAGTCAAGTACTCTGCAAGTTTTCTTACTGTAATAAGTAACTGGCCCAGGGTTCCGCTCAATGTCTCCCGAAAGAATTAAAATTAACAACATAAAATCAGTATCAAAACTAATAAATAGACTGATACCAACATTAGCACTGTACAACTCAACAGAACAATAAAATAGACTCATACCAACAGTAGCACTGTAAAACTCAACAGAACAATAAACAACTTTATTTACATTACAGGCATTGTCCTACTTACAATGGGGTTAGGTTCCAAAAACCCCAAGTTTGTTGTAAGAATCATATCCCAAATTTAGCCTAGCCTACAATAAGGTACTCAGTACAATCTATACATACTGTATATGGTAGCCTACCTACACTATACAGTATACTCTACAGTAAACCTCCCGTATTCATATTCTCACGATTCGTGGACTCCACCTATTCGCGGATTTCTCTATGGAACATATATACACATTATTCGTGCATATTCATGGATAATTCGCAGTATTTTTCACTGAGAAATATTCACTAATTACTGTATTTTCATATCATTTTCATGACTAAATGCACTTTTTGTGATAAAACTATTAAAATACTCAGGTATAAGCATTTTTTGAGGGTTTTTTGTGTTTCAACTATCAAAATGGGCAGTTCTAAGTGTTTTTACAAGGGTTTTAAGTATTTTACTATTCGCGGGGGGGTGTGGTATGTATCCCCCGCAAATACGGGGGGTTTACTTTATACATATACGGTATAGTAATTATTAATATCAGCTAATTCTGGAGGTTCATACAGACTGACTTATGATAATTCAGTAAAAAGAAACTGAATAACACAAACAAGAATTAACTTAGCCTACACTGGTAAATAGTATACAGTACATATAAGGTAGCGTAGCCTACACTATACTGTACAGTATGCTCTATACATACGGTATAGTAATTATCAACATCAGCTAATTCTGGAGGTTCAGTGCAGACTGACTTATGATAATTCAGTATAAAAATAAATTGAATAACACAAACAAGAACCAAACGTGTATTGTAAGGGGTACTCACCAAGATTTGATCCATCGTCGGCATACATGAATGGTGTCAGGCTGTTGATGGCTACATATAACTAAAAATCAGAAGAGGAGGAGGATGATAAAGCAGCAGGATCAACAACTCACTCCTCTTCAGATAGTATTTCTTCTTCTGTTAGTTCAGGTGTGTTGAGGAAACAGCTGTCACAAGATGTAGACGATCGAGGTTCAAATGTGGGGGAAGGGGTGGTGGAAGGTAATGGCACTGGAACAGTTCTCTTAAAGAAGTAATACATTGTATGTTGCACAGTGTTTTCTTCATAAATTACTCTGTAACACAAGACAGAGTCTTGGTATGCTCTCTCAACTTTAGCAAATCATTCCATGTTCCCATCCATTTCACTTCAAAAAGTTTCAGTCCATCTTCAAATGAGGCAAGTGCCTCTGCCAGTTTTTTTGCCGTAAACTTTCGCTCTGGCTCTTCTTCAATTTCTTCTTCCTCTTCTGCTATTTTTCTCCCTTCTACAAGTGCAATTAAATCTTCTGCCATTAGCTCTACATCTTGCATATATATAAGTTCTTGGATATTTTCCTTATCAATTTCTAAATCTGAACTTCTCCCCAGTGTCAAGATCTTTTTAATAATTTCCACTTCTTCATTCTTACTGAAACCTTAATGAGTTCACATACACTTCTAGCATATTTTTCCAAATCCCATTCATATATTCTTTTTTTATCTCCTTTCATGCCCTTCCAAGGTTCATCATGGTGTTCAGAACATTGAATTCCTTCCTGAAAGTTCTGAGATCTTTCTCATTATCCGTAGCCTGAATAGCCTGAGCAAATGTGTTCCAAAGATAACTAGCCTTGAACATAGCCACAGCAGCCTGATCCATAGGTTGTATGAGAGAAGTTGTGTTTGGTGGCAGAAACACAACTTTTACGTTCTCGTTAATATCTCCAATATCCTGAGGGTGGCCAGGAGCATTGTCTAGAATCAGCAGAATTTTGAAGGGGATGTTGTTTTCCCTACAATAATCTTTCACTTCTGGAATAAATAAAGCAATGTACAAACCAGTCTTCAAACAGCATTGCAGTCATCCATGCTTTCTTATTATGACGGTAATGCATAGGAAGCATATACCTGTCGATTCTTCTTAATGCCCTCAGATTTTCAGTGATAAAATGGCTCAAGTTTATACCCCAGCCACATTTCCCCCAGGCAGAACAGTCAGTCGATCTTTGTATGCCTTAAACCAGGGCATCGTTGTTGCTTCTTTATAGAGGTAGGACCGTTGAGGCAGATGCTTCCAATACGGTCCTGTTTCATCAACATTAAAGATTTGCTCTGGTAAGTACCCTCCATCAGCTCCAAAGTCAATTTTTCAGCAAAAGTTACACCTAAAATGTTAAGAAGTCACTGACATTGAAAACTGTACCATTTACACATAAATAAAGATGCTAAGGCAGAATTTTCTGGATCAACCATCTACCCTGTGTTTTGAAAAGGTCAAGCTTCATACCCCATAGCTTATTCCACCCATGAATACATGCCCCATCTCTTCAAGGCTTCTTCAACCAAAGACTCAAGGTATGGGAAAGGAACAACAGCTAGAACAGCAGCATCATCAGCATAAGCAATCATTTTGTTCTCCAGACCTTGCCACATTCATTAGCAATGATAATATGTAGCAAAGGACCAAGAACTTTAACTTTAGGAACAACTGAAATGACATTACTAAAGCTAATACTGTATACAGGCCATCAACACAGACCCTGTGAGTTCTGCCAATGAAAAATTAATTTAAAATATCAAACAAGATCCACCAATTCCCAAAAAATCTTATATTGTGGGCAAGTGGTTTATGATTGACAAGGTCAAAGGCTGCATTAAAATCTAAACCTGCATGCATGCCTCTGCACTTCATCATGAGTACTTTGCAAGACAGCAGATACTGACAAGAGTGCATGCACGTACCAAGGCCTTCAAAAAACCTAAACTGTAATGGTGGCAGTAAGTTAATATCTTTAACAAACCTACGAAAATTTTCCCCCAAACATAAGGAAAATTTGCAAATCGAACTAACTTTCAGAAAATAGTGGTAATCTTTGGAGCAATGAAATCAGGAACCTTTTTAAAAAAGATGGGAAAGATCCCATTTGGGTCTATGCTGCCATAACAGTCAAGGCCCAGTAGCAAAATTTGGACTCATCTAGACCTGAAGGCCATTAAACACAACTTATGCCCTGGAAAGCATGACTTACAAAACACCAACAACTCACCACACTGTTTTCTTATAGACTTAAGCTAAAAATGACAATTTTATGATAAAATTAAGTTTTATATATACTTACCCAGTAATTTACTTAGCTAAGAGTTTCTACTAGAATGGCAGCAAGAATGCTGAATTCCCAGGTAGTGATTCTTTTGTTTTGTGTAGGTGACTATGCCCCCGCCCACTTTCAGGGCACATAAGAGGAACAACATCACCAACACAACAATTTTTTTATGCAAAAAAAAAAAACAAGTCCATGTGCGGGGAGGAGGGTGGGCTCCATCCGAAATTACTGGGTAAGTTTATGTAAAACTTAATTTTATCATAAAAATGTCATTTTTATAAAAGTAACTTACCCAGTAATTACTTAGCTGATTCCACATTGAAAGTTAGTGGGGAATCATGGACAAAGGCTTAAGTTATAATTGATGAGAGAATTGTTGTTCCTTACCTGGTGAGAGAGCTGCTGCAAGTAGATACTGCTTCTGGTGGTGCTCACTTCAACCTGTAGCAATGTGGCAGCATGGCCATACGTGCCTCTACTTAAGTGGGACACTTTGCAGCGGAGTACTCCGAAGGCTGACGAAGTATAAGACCAAGCTTTGCGATGAAGGTGTGTACCGAAGGCCAACAAAGCATACATAATTGCCCCTACCCTGGGCACAGTACCACAAAAATAATATACCAGACAACAAGACCACTACCCAACACTAAAAACTGGTGGGCACTCCAGGTACGTCAACTGGTGGGCACTCCAGGTACGTCATACCCTCCCAGGCTCCCCAAGAACTCTACACCATTTTCAAGATGAAGAGAAAAGGAAAGGAAGGGACACTTCCTACACTTCCTCACTCATCACCACGCCAGCTACGGACACAGGTCCCAGGGCACTGCATTTATTATAAACTGTCTTGACATCCTGCAAATAGTGCATCGCGAACAGCGACTTGCATTTCCAATGAGTTACCTTCAGGATCACAGAGAGGGAAAGATGGTGTTTGAACACTATTGAAGTAGCAACTGCTCTTACCTAGTGAGCTTCAACTCTCAGTAGTGATAAGTCAGTCTCCGCTAATTGAGAGTGTGCCTCAGCGATGAGATCCCTCAAGAAAAACGAAATGGCATTCTTCGATAGGGGTCTATAGGGATTTTTTACAGAACACCAGAGATTACTAAACTGGCCTCTAATCTTCGCCATCCGATGTACATAATAACTGAGGGCACGTACTGGGCCCAGCTCTCTCTCTTCCTCTTCGGTGCCTAGAATATCCAATAAACTTGAAATTGAAAAGGAAGGGGGCCAGGGATGTGATGGATTTTCATTTTTCGCTAGGAATCCTGGCAAAAAAGGAGCAGACTGTGTTCCCCTGTGAAAAACCGATCCTTTTGTCTATTGCTTGAAGTTCACTTACTCTCTTAGCTGTTGCTAAGGCAACCAGAAAGAGAGTTGTCCAAGTCAGATCCCTTAGAAAGGAAGAGTGCATAGGCTCACAGCGAGGGTCAGAAAGCCACTTAAGATTCCAAGAGAGGGACTCCTCTTTCTTGGACTTGGAGATATTGAAAGACTTAATAAGTTCAGACAAGTCTTGGTTGTTCAAGATGTCTAGCCCTATGTCGAAAAGTGGAGCTGAGCATCGCTCTGTAACCCTTTATTGTCAATACAGACAACCCTTTAGATGATTTCAAATAGAGAAGGAAGTCTGCTATCTGAGCAATAGATGTTTTTGAGGAAAAGGCTTTGTTTCTTCTACACCAACTCCTAAAGCGTGCCCACTTAGCTTGGTAGACATTATTGGAGTAGATGCATCTACTTTTGGCGATAGCCTCTGATACTGATTTAGAAAATCCTTTCGCTCTGACGAGTCTGTAGACGGTTGAATTCCTGTTAGGGCCAGAGAGGATAGGCCTTGATGAAACTTCCTGACATGGGGTTGTCTGAGAAGACTTGGAATCACGGGAAGGAATCTCAAAAAGTCTATGAGGAGATCGATCAGGTACGGAAACCAATCCTTCTGCGGCCAGTAGGGAGCCACTAGAGTCATCCTTACATTGTGGTGTGAGCAAGACTTCCTTACTACTTCTCGAATCATCCTGAACGGAGGAAAGGAGTAAAGATCTAGGTTGGACCAGTCCAGAATCACTGCATCCGTCACTTAAGCTAGAGTGTCCGGAAAGGGGGAACAGAACAGAGGAGGGCGGTAATTCCTGGAAGCTGCAAACAGGTCTATGTTTGGTTGACCCCATAATTTCTATAGGCTGGGACAAACGTGAAGATCTGGTGTCCACTCCGTGGGCACAATTTGCTTGTGACAGCTCGACTCGTCCACCCGGACATTGCACTTGCCCTATATGAACTGGGTGACTAATCAAGTCTGGTTCCGATCCGTCCAGCAGAGCAGGTCTCTCGCTACCTCACAGAGTGAAAATGAGTGGGTCCCCCCTTGATGTTTGATGTACGCTAGGGCTGTGGTATTGTCCACATGTACCGCTATAGTCTTGTTGTGTACCTGTGTTGCAAAGCGTTGCAGACCTAGATTATCGCCTTCAATTCTCTCACACTGATATGATGCCCTTTCTCCTCCAAAGACCACCTCCCCAAGACTTCCAGGTTCCCGAGGAGCGTTCCCCAACCTAGATCCAACACATCGGAAAAGAAGTCTAGGTCGGGGCTCACCAGAACAAGAGACTTCCCTTCTAAAAGTCTGTCTGCAGACCTTCACCATCACAGATCCTCCTTTATTTCTGGGGTTATCGGAAAGATGTGATGGTTCTGATGCACCTTCCAATCCCAGCAAGTTCTTAAATAGAACTGGAGAGGTCTTAAGTGAAGTCTCCCAGTCTTACAAATTGCTCCAGAGAAGCCATCATCCCCAAGAGGCTTATCCGCTGGGTGGCGAAGCAAGAATGAAGCGAGAGGAAAAGGTCCACCTTCCTCAGTCTTCTACTCTCTTGAGTGACGGAGAAGCCCGAAAACTCAGAGAGTCTCAGAACTCCCAAATTCTGAGTGGGAATCATTTGTGATTTCTCAAAGTTCATTACAGTATTAGTCCTAATTAACAAATCTTATGTGTCTAAGTCCTCCATGCAGCATTTCTTCGTGGGCAAAAGAATTAGCCAATCATCCAGATACAGTATAGCGTGATACAGTACTCACTCCCGCTAAATGTAGCCAACCCGCCAAAGGAGCCAACACTCGAGTGAAAACTTGTGGGGCCGTCGAGAGACCGAAACAAAGTGCTCGAGATTGATAGATCTGGTCCTCGAAAATGAATCGTAGGTATTTCCTTGAGTCCAGGTGAATCAGAATATAGAAATAAGCATCTTGCACGTTCAGGGAGATCATCCAATCTCCCTGACGGATGGAGGCAAGAACGGAGTGGATGGTCCATGTTGAATTTTGTTTTATCTACGAAGAAAAGCACTTCCGTCAAGCACCGGTCTCCAACCCCCTGAAGCCATGGGCACTACAAAAGGCGACTGTAAAATCCTTTCAAGTCTGCCTTTTTGACTACTTCTATTGCTTCTTTGCTCAGAAGAGAGGACGCTTCCTTCAATAGGGCTGAATACCTCTCCGATCCTATGGAGTACGACGGGAGTGTTGTACACTGGCGGATTCTCCTTGAAGGGGATAGATTATCCCTCCTGTAAGACTTTCACCACCCACTGATCTGCTCCTCTTTTGCTCCATGTCTCCCAGAAGAGAAGAAGCCTGGCCCCTACCGGAACATGAAGGACTAAATTCTCACTTCGTAGAGGATGATTTGGAAGAAGATTTCTTGATCACTTGGGGAGCAAATCTAACTGATCCTGACCTGGAGCGCGATCTCTGATTTCCTTCACGAAACAGCTTTGGTTGCTTGAGAGGAGATGAAGGTTTAACTGAGAAGGCAGACCAGTCCCTCTGGAGCTTCGTCGATTGGGTTAACAAATCTTGCATTGATTTCTGGTGTAGACTCACTGCACTCTCACTTATGGTGGGCTGTGGAAACAAATGTTGCTTATCCAGAGGGGAAAAAAAGGAGAGCCGATTTCTGTGGGGCCATAACATCCTTCAATGTGAACAAGACCCAAAGTTCGCGCTTCTTAAGCAAGCCCATGGCATAAAGGGTAGCTAACTCCTGTGAGCCATCTTTAATGGCTTTATCTACGCAGGAGAGAAAATTAAACAGGTCTGAGACTTCATCACACAAAAGTGCCGATCTTGAAGCTTCTTGGCAACTGCTCCCAAACATCAGTCGAGAAAACTCAATACCTCGAAGGACTTGAACAAACTCAACAGATGATCTGGAGGAACACTAAAACAGGCTTTCCTGTGATCCCTCTTCTCAGAAAGCCAGTTCTCTACTTGGTGAAAAGCTTTCTTTGATGAAGAAGAGAGAACCATCTTAGGAAGTCCCGTTGAATCCAAGGGCCTGATTGCTCAGCAAGAAAGACGAAGCTGGAGAGGCAGGAGAGGCCAGAGTGAAAAATTCCGGGGACTGCTGCAGAAGGAACTTGAGGAGTGTTGCATACAACGTAGAAGATGAGTCCTGCCCCCTTCTTCGTCTTCAGAAGAGATCGAAGACAATCGAATCTAATTCAGGAGCTGTCTGTGCTGCAGGTTTCTGTAAAAGATGAAGGGTATTATCCAGTTTACGTTGCAAAGGCTCAAGAGCTGGGTCCAACGCAGGAGAAGGCTTATCAGAAGCTGCAGGGTGCTTGGAGTCTTGATGGGGCTCAAGTGCTAGGGAAGATCGAAAGCTGCAGGGCACTCCGACAAACAAGAGCGCCCGACCGCCTCAGGGCACCTGAGCGTGTTAGGGCACTTGGCTGCTTCAGGGCGCTTAACTGCATCAGGGCGCTTGGCTGCATCAGGGTGCCTGTCTGCTACAGGGTACCTGGCTGCTTCATGGCACTCATCAAAGCTGCTTCATGGCGCTCATCAAAGCATTCCGCCGATACGGGACGTTCAGAGGGAACAGGGCGCTTAACGCAAAATCTGGAGCTGTTCGCCTGAAAGGTGCAGTGAGCTAGAACCTCACTCCTGGCGCTGAGGAGCGGAGAAACGCTCCGGACTGTCTCACTTGCTACACGAAGGTTGAGGACTGAAGGAAGGCTCCCTCATTCTCTTGTAAGGGAGATGCGGGGACTGATCTTTACCAGAGAAACGTCTCTTAAGCGGGCAAGATTCATCAGGGAAGCGACGAAGATGGGTCTTACGAGGCGAGGACTCCTCAGAAGCTTGATGAAACCCGATGTACTTCCAAGACGCCTTTCCAGCAGCTGTCTCTAGTTGCAACCTCGGATGCAACAAGCTGGACTGAGGGGATGACAGCCCGTGGGCAGACACCAACTGGCCTCCCTTGGGCTACCGGTATGCTTCCTCCAAGGCGGCAGGGAGTATGGCAGGGACCGGCGCCTGGGACAATCAGCGGGACGAGCAGCCGCCTCCTCCACTGACACCTCACCTTTAGGAATGTTTTCAAACTTGTCCATCAGGACATGCAATGATGCCCTAACTGGGCCACTGTACTCACTACCAGATTTAAACGTTGCTCAAACTTATTCTCAAGGCTGGCAAAGCGATTGGGTTCGGAAGTGATGGAGCCAGGAGAAGGAGAAGGTGGTTTAGGAGAATTAATTGATGCAGGTGGGGAAGGGTTAGCAGTTGGAGAATTAACAGACATGTCAGCCTTATCCAATCTAGGAGTCAAAGCCTGACCATTTCTGTTCTCCCCAATCCCTGCACTTGTCACACGTCAAATTAACAGAGCAAACTTGTCCTTTGCAACCAGAACACAAGGTGTGAGAATCGTAAGTCAATTTTGTCATCCAGGTATTGCAGCCTTAGCTGCAATACCAGAAACTAGAACTACTAGTGCCAGACATATCCTCACTATAGTCTGTTTTTTTCCATCTGCCCACCCACCTGTGGTGCTCACGCATGGTAACACTGCATCCCGGGCTTTAAATAGTTGCGCTATGTGTAAGTTTTAGGTAAATAAAAGGATATCTGATTGCACATTTGCAACTGAAAAGTGGTTTAATAATTTACTGTATGCGAATTACACCGTTAATATTCGAAATAGGACATTGTTATTATTGTTGAATGTAAGCTGCCTTTTCGGGGTGGCAAATGGAACAGCCAGACGCAGTGGTGGGAAATTGCTTCCCTGAGTTCACTACGGCAAGATGTCAATTTTATTGGACCATACCTACTATGCTACTAAGCTATGTGTTACTTTTACATTATAAAGTGCGTTTTTGCCAGACACTACATGAAGTAACACGTAGCTTAGTAGCAGAGTAGGTGTGGCCCAATAAAGCTGACACCTTGTCGTAGTGAACAGCGAGAAAACCAATTTTCCCGCCACTGCGGCTGGCTTACATTCAACAATAATAACAATATCCTATTTTGAATATTAACAGTCTAATTCACATACAGTAAATTATTAAAACACTTTTCAGTTGCAAATGTACACCCAGATATCCATTTATTTACCTAAAACTTACACATGGCGTAACTATTTAAAGCCCAGGACGCAGTGTTACCATGCACGAGCACCACAGGTGGGTGGACAGATGGAAAAAAACAGACTATAGTTGAAAAGTCAAAACTGTGAAAGTCAAATCCAAAAGAGTCACTATGTAAAAAAAATGCTGAAAAGACTACAAAAATGCTTCACCAAGGAAGAAAGTTACGAACCCAAAAGAACTCTAAACTGCTGTAACACCACCAGGTGTTGATGCTACAAGCGGCAGAAACAAATTGTCGTGATGGCAATGCTGTTCCTCTTTCGTACCCCGAAAGTGGGCAGGGCATAGTCACCTACACAAAACATAAGAATCGCTACTGCGGAATTCAGAATTCTAACTGCCGTTCGAGTAGAAACTATTAACTAAGCAATTACTGGGTAAGTTCTGTTTTCTGTTTAAGGAAATACTGTATAGAGAACTGGGTAAGTTACTTATATAAAAGTTCTGTTTTCTGTTTAAGGAAATATGTATAGAGAACTGGGTAAGTTACTTATATAAAAGTTCTGTTTTCTGTTTAAGGAAATATAGATAAGTTCCATCAGCTCCTAAAGGGGAGGCATGCTAAAATCAACTCCAAAGATTGATGACTTATGGGCAGACCACCACTTATGATCACCAACACAGGAGAACAAGATCTCCTTCACACCCTCATTAGTATAAGCTCTCTCAGCTCTCTCATAGAACCTGAGCTTAACTTTTAAGCTCACTGAATTCTCATGGTAGGGAAACTTACATATAGCATTAACCCATGGCTTATCTTCAAGACAAAGCTTCAGGATTTTAGAAAGAGATCTCTTGATGCTAGTGTGAAGATGGTCATTTAAACAAAAATAATTGGAGTTCTATAAATTTCTCTCCAACTAAGCTCAATAGTGAATATCATCCAACTGGCCTGGGATTTCAAGTACAGTATACCGAAACAACATCTGAAGGCATCTAAAAACTATGCATATTCAGGTGCCCCAAATACTTCTTGTTAACAGTAATAGAGCTGAGCAGTCTAACATCTGTTTTGGATTTTCCTTTCATACCACCATACTAATATTTACCTATCTTTTCATTCATTTCATCCAAAACTTATACTTTTGATTTGTTTCCCAATAAAATTCCCACACTTCCTAGATTACTACTTGCTCCTCTATATTTATTTATTAGATCATACATTCCTTCACATCGTTTACATTATTTTAATGCTCTGTTGCTGACTGACTCAGAGGAGTGCAGTGTGTGGGTTAAATAATTATGAGCTACCCTCAATCTACTTAGTCTAATCTCAACCCCACAAGTTCTCTGGTGTGATGAAGAAGGGAGAAGCAGAGGGCAGTCCAAGATGAAGGAACTGAAAAAGATCAGCAATATCAAAGGCAGCTTAACAATCGCCCCCACCCCACCCCACCCCACCCCCAATTTAACATTCAACAGTAATCACAATCATACGCTATGTACCATACAAAAACATGAAAGAGCATCAACTTGGAAGTCAGTTACAATGCAAAGAAAAAGTGCTGACTTACTGCAGGTGAATAGGATGCTACTCCCACTCACCTCTCTACTACCCATTAATCTGACCTTGTTACCAAGTTTCAACAACCATTCACATCTCACGCTGAAGAATAATTCTACATAAAATGAGATGGGGTATTATTTTACTTTACTACAATACCTCAGGCTGCAGTAATGATTTCCTATAAAGTCACCTTAATATGCCTAATACAAAAAGCACACTAAAATCTATTATAAACTTTCTGTTACCGAGATATTTGACAAATTATGTTTATGTTTCACACTCATTCCCATGGGGCTAGTACTAAACACTGCACTCATGCGACTGGTGGTGGTAATAAAGTAAAAATTTACCAGCAGATGGTTTGTATTTCCACAGGAACAAGACATCATAATCTCAAGCTTCACAACCCAGTTGAAAACCATGACTATGCCAATAACAATACTAATTTTGACTCAACATAAACTGAAGAAGTGATGAGGTGCCAAAAAATGACTAGGCAGGACCCACAGCTCCCATTCTTGCCGCAAAGTCACTCCCCAGGTACAAAAATCAGTTGATCCAACTCATGTCACAAATATAACTATATGTAAAAGGCAATGATTGGTATTCTTGTAGGAACAAATGGTTTTTCTAGTGTACTTTCATATCTTCTAAATGACATCCATACTGATTTTGGTAAAGGTTACTTTAAGACCTGTAATCAAAAGGTAAGGGATGAGTTGAAATTAACTCTTTAAAATCTTACCTCATATTATGAAATGCTTGTGTACAAATGTTTACAATGATAATGATGAAACATGTAAGGCTATAAAATATACACAAATTTGATATTCATTTCCACTGGAAAACTTTGGAAAGAACAACAAAAGTGAGCTAAACACAAGGATGTATGCTAATACAATCTTTCTAACCTCAAGAGGCACATCTTTCACCTAACTACCTGGACCCCCTAAACCTTACCCAACAAGGGGTGTCGCATCACAAGTTAAAAACAGGTATGCATCCTAATCACATTGATAAATCTAAGCAAAAGCTCTGCACGCACTATTACCTTGGAAATTGATTTTTTCTATATTTTTAGTGTTGCTGATGAAGGAGGTGGTGTTGTTTATTGTCAGTCAAATATTATTAACCTCATATCTGGGAATGTGGGGTTTTGGCTAGGGTTGGGAGAAAAACCAGACCGCTATGTTGTTGTTATGGAATGGTTCCATGCCTGCGCAAGTCATTAGGGAGCCATATGTTTAAGAAGGGATTGGCTAAGGAAACCTATTATAAAAGGAACTACAGTAACCTAACATACCCTAACCTAGCAGGCCATGTTACTTGGTTGGGAGGCAGAGGCCCCCAGACCTCCCAGTGAAGGAAACTCCACTCTTTCCAGAAAGCTCCCCTATAACACTGAGCAAGCATGATAGCATTCCAGGATGGCCAGCATATAACTTCTGAGGTTAATTACAGTCAACCAACAAAATATAATGGTATATTCTTTTTAAGCAACCAAAATACCATAGGAACTGCTTAGTTCTACCTCAAACTTTCCTCAGGTAAAACTACAGGGTAACTCGACACGGAATGCCAAGTTGTTGTTATGGAATGGTTTCACACATGCGCAAGTCATTAGGGAGCCCTATGTTCAAAAAGGGATTGGCTAAGGAAACCTATTATAAAAGGAACTATACTAACCTAACATACCCAACCTAACCCAACCTAGCAGGTCATGTTACTTAGCCGGGAGGCAGAGGTACCTGTACCACGCGGTGAAGGAAACTCCACATTTTGCCAAAACCTCTCCTATAACACTGCGCATGCACAACAGCATTCCAAGACGGCCAGCATACAAAAACACGTCAGTTCTGATGTTAATTACAGTCGACTGCCAAAAAATAACGGTAAATTGTTAATAAGCATTAAAATACTACAGGAACACTCAATTTCAAAAGTAATACCCAATATAGAGCAACCCAATAGTTCTACCCTTTCCCAAAATAACCTAATCTTGCATGCCTATATTAAAACTGACTGGGTGGGCTTCGGCCCCTGGGCACCTAATCTAACCCGACCTAGCTCCTATAAATTCACCGTCTCCCACCTTCACCACCCAGCCTCATCCTAAGGTCAGATAGTAGTATAGTAGCATGGTTCCCACTGTAGTCCACCATTATTGTCAACACTGAGAGTGAGTTACAGTTAACCAATTTCTTATTAATATTTAATTTTTCGGAAGACTCCAGCCAGCCATATTCATTTTGACTGAAAAACCATTTTTATTTTTTGCAAAAACCAGGAATTGATAAGGTAGTAAAAGAACTAAAAAACCATAACGTAAAAACTGCAATTTTGCGTATTAGTTATGGAGGGGGCTGGTATTGTCTTACCTTACAAGTCCTTATTTTTCTCTGCTATTAGGCATTTGCGAAGGTTATGTATTGAGAAGAAATATTTTGTTTTGATGTGATTTGCCCAAGAAAAATATAAATTATAAAGCAGGAGGTGGCTGGAGTCTAACGAAAAATAACCATATTCACGACTAAATTATTAAAACAACAAACTACCAGAAAAACTGCATTTTGCTTTTAAAATCACCTACTTCGATACTTGGGTTAATTACTGTTACCAATTACTGTTTCGAAAATCTGCAAGCCTTGAGATTTTGTTCTTACCTGAATATTACCTCTTCGCCACCAAGTAACCATGGACGTCACATCACTCCAAAAATTGTTTTTAGTTGCTGCCTTGCAACGAGATAAACGTGGAAGTAATTGCGCCAAAAAAATACTGGTGCTTTGATTGGGAGACAAGAGTCAAGGCAGTAGTAATCAAGACTGAGGAATGCGGGATAATCTCTACAGAGTGGACAGTAGACTGCACGGAAGGAACTCATGTTAATGACGAATGGCAGGGCCAGGACAGGGGCCAAGGCTAAGCCAGTATTGGTCTCTTTTCTTAGGACTAGTGGGTAGATATGGCATAGCCTAATATTGATAAATGGGAAATAATAAATGCAAACTTGCAAAGTCGTTTAAAAATGCTAGATACGACCCAATGAGGGAAATACCGACGAACACTTGGAGGCAAGGAAAGATAAAGGTGAAACGGACGGTGTAAACACTGTGTACGTGATGCAGTTTTACCAAGCGCCAAGGAGCAGAATGGATCACAGTCACTGTCGAACTGTCAAGTCAACAAAGGTTTAGTATAAACAATAAGAGAATAAATGTACTAATGTGTTTGCTAAATATATATGGATTAAGAAAACATAAACTAATGTAAATTGAGAACGAAGAAAGATTTTAAAAAATGTTTTCCTCTACGAAAAAATTGTCTAATTTTAAGAAGGGAAATGGTTAAGCCAAATGTAAGATATGCCATCTAACTTTTAAAAGTTACGTTATTTTATTTTGCAGACTAATAGATATTATTTATTATTCATTTAATATTAACAGTATACGGTGATTTAGATGCTCACTCAGACTTTTTTAGGTTATCGGATTTTCGGTATGTTGCAAAATGGTAGTATATGGATAAACAGAGATGACAACCAAATTTCAATTTTTGAAAATGGGTACAAACGAGATCTAATGTGACAGAAGAAACTATTGAAAAACTTTAGTAAGTTTCGAAATAAAAATGGAAGATGCAAAGAAAGCAAGATAAGAAGATAGGCACAGGAGAAGCTAAAGTTAAGTTATTTGGATGATGGCAAATGTATATAGTGAGCATGAAAATAATATTGAATAAATCTGGAATGAGATAGGTAAGAGAGATTACCATGAAAGACAAATACAAGAAAATCACAGGGTAAAGGTAGACGATTATACCATTCCATGTAGAAGGAATATAAATATGTTTTAGCCAGAAGTATGAAAAACGTATATTTCCAACTGTGCCCTTTCTCCGGGATTTTCTGTCCCATCATACTGGTCTTTGTCCTGCAACCTTCATTTCAGATACGGGTCTGACTAACTGCTCAGCATTCATTCCATCACATGCCTATTGAGTTTTCTAATTTCCAGCCTTTGAACACACCTGCCTTTGGCACCAGTCCCACCAAAAACTTCCTTCCAAGCACTAGAAACATGGAAATGACCCTGATTTAGCACTCTTGTCCAGGATAAGAAGATTTACGTCCATTCCCAGGGACATGTACACTCTTTTAATCACATCATGACGCCAGAACTACTGTACTCACCTGTACTTACAACTAAATGAGGGCACTTGAGTCTGAGATGCCTTGACCTTTGCAGATATAGACATATGGCTTGTACCAGACAAAAGAGCACCTCATCTTGATCATTGTGCATGGTCACAAGAAAGAGAAATGAAAATAACTCCTACCCATTGCTAGGCACTGATGGGTTTTGTGTCTTGCCATAAATTTTGGCATGAAGGATTGTAACTGGAATATAAAATTTAGGCCAAAGGCCAAGCACTGGGACCTATGAGGTCAGCCAGTGCTGAATGGGATACTGACAGTAAAATGGTTTTAAATATGTAATAAGAGATAAACCTTGCAGTTACTTTAGGAAACAATTGTTGGGAGAGGGTAAAAGTAAGATGGAAGAAACAGAACATGAACAGAAGTACAGCAAAATGAATAAATGGGGTTGCAGCTAGTGGCCAAAAGGATGCTGCAAAGAATTCTGAAGTAATGGCATCATGCATTATGCACTGTGTGAAATGCACTAATGGCGCTAACCCCCTATGGAGGATATGTAGGAAAACAAGAGCCCGTCTCCATCCGTTTGAGAGAGATCATGTAATTTGAGTAGTTTCTTTGCCGTTACCAATAAAGTTAGTTTTTGATATAGCATTTCTTTGCCCGACTATCTCCTCAGGGGCTTGAAATGGTGACAGAGATGGAGGCTTTGTTAGATTAATGTGATGTCCCATTTTGAGGGTTTCTGTTTAGCCGTTCCCGCTACTTGTCCCTGTTGACTAAGCTAGATGGCTATCACATTTCAGCAGCCTGGGCCATACCTTGTCAACAGTTCTGCAACATGGTGGACTGCTAACTCATGTACCTATTTCACCAGTATATACACGGTTAAGAGATTGTTTTGTCCCTGCTTGTTGACATGGTATGGTGTCTTGTTGCTCACCATCACTAGCCTACTTTGTGTCCCAAAAACTCCTCTTAAAGTCTTGCAGTGCAAGTAAGGCCATCCCATCTCAAGGGTGTTCATATGAAGGTGAATCATGCTGGTCCCAAATACCCAAGATGAACGGACCTTTCAGTGTTCTCTACCAAGTGCTTCCCTTTGTCCAACCACCATACAAGGTCCCCATTCCAAGGAACCTGCAGTGTTGGAAAATTGGCCTTGTATGGCCATTCCTGTTTCAGGCACCACTGGATGAAACACATGGCAAGGCACTACTTTTTCCAAACAACTAACACAGAGTCCAAGTATCGCAACATTTAATTCAGCTTGGCAAGGCTGGTGTCTACTGGTTGGACTCTTGGCATAGCCATGTCAATCAGCATACGGAAGTATTTCATCTGCTGCTTGGGGTCAGTTCTGACTTCTCCCGATTTATTATGATCTCCAGATCATAACAAAAAGCTAAATACTAAACAATGATCCCTTTTCCATAGTAACTTCTGCTGTGAAGTTGTCATGATTAAGAAATCGTCGAGTTACCACAAGTAGATCCCAATGACAGTGCCCAAACTAACACTAGTGTGAATACTCTTGTGAAAGCTTGGGGGCCAGTTGCAAGACCAAAGAACACCTTGAACTGGAACATTACCCTTATGCAGACAAAGCAAAGATACATTTGAAAATATGGATGAATGGGCATCTGGAAGTACATATCCTACAGATATAGAGACAGCATGAAGTCCCCCTCTTTTTATAGAACCAACACAATGTGGCATTTCTATCTTATGGTGTTTGATATATGAGAAGTTGATGACTGCCCTCCAGCCTTCCATATAAAAATACAACTGTAAAAGCCCGAAGAGCAACAGTCTGACTTCCAGGGTGTCTTTGTACACCACTTCTGTACTTCCATCTCTTGTGCATAAGACAGAAGTGGTATCAGTCTGTAAGATAGGGGAAGGGAAGCACTCCTTGAAAGGCAGCCTTCCCCGCCTCTGTGCTACAATAAATGAGCAGAACCATTCTGGCTGGCCCCACACAAACAGAATGAGCAGGCGTGCATTCTGTCCGCTGGTTGTGCAGCCAGTGCAACACTGAGCAGTTACTGTGCCATGCACGCTGCAAACCCACCGAGAAGAGCAGGGCCATGCTTCCCATTGGACTATGACTATCCCTAAATTGCCCGAGACCAGTTATGGTGTATCAACGCTGTGAGGCTGACACTAACCATAGTCAGTCAAGGTAATTTCTACTATGTAGAACTGAAAGCAATGATGTAAGCAACCGGTCACATGAAGTGTACATGATCAGATCTTGGTGATGCATCTCTAGCAGACACTATTTGCATGAACCTTATCACCCAGAGATTACTGTTGCTGCACAAAGGACACCGCCTACTTTGAAACCTTGATAGAACAGTAGAGAATATAGAATTTAGGCCAAAGGCCAAGCGCTGGGACCCATGAGGTCATTCAGAAAAGGAACGAAAGGGGTTGTGGCTAAGGCGGAATGAACCCCCTACAGGAACCTTAAACTCCTGTTTTCCGTGTTTTAACTACACATAACTGCATCAGAAAGTATATCTTGTACAGACTCAACCAAAAAACACCAAAACTTTAAGCAGTTTGTATTTTCACCAGATACTAAACTAGTTTTCATAAAGGTAGTGTTTAAGGGCATTCCGTGGTTCCGCTTGGGATCTGTGACCTTCAAATTGCAGACTTGTTTTTATGAGCTTTTTCTCCTATGACTTTTGCGTAACTTGACAAAAGTTTGAACTATTTTTGTTTGCATCATCGTCTGTCTGTAATGTCCCGAAGGTGTTTACTCACTTTTCATTAGTATCAAAATCATTACCCAAAATTAATACCATTTCAATTGTAACTAGTCAATAAGTGGCACTCGCCATACAGCACTGAGGGTATTGTAAAACTGAGCCACATCAGACTCAACTATTCACAACCTTGATATACAGGTTACACCTATTGGTCCAGGTACTTAGCAGTGTTACTAGTTTTGGGATATATTGTATTCTAAAAACACAGTCAGGCAGGACAACTGCACCACCACAGCCTGTGCACAAAATGTTCAGTAGACCACTATTTCCATCAAGGGAATGAACCAAATCTAAAGATGCTGTTCAGTGGTCAGTTAGTTGCATATACATGTATCATTTCATTTTAAACTGGATCGGGATGGTTCATAGAGTTCACCACCCATATATAGCACTAGCCATAACTTTGCTCGAATTTCATGAAGTGACCAGTGCCTATTTCAAAGGGGTTTGATTAATCCATTAGCCACAGTCCAAATAGTGGACACATGCATGAGGACTGGACCAGCCCACATTTTCACTGATATGGATGGTCATTCGAATTCTCCATGAAACGAATTTTTTACTATTAAATTACCACTAATACTGAACTTGAACATCTTTTACTTTCTCTAAAAAATGAAAAGACAATGCATGAACAATACTTGGACATGCTGGAAATTTTTAAAAGTTCAATTGATTACTAATGGCACAGTATAATGTGTACATAAAAATGCATGAAATTCAAAAGGCTGATTAAAAACTACCCTTACAATAAATAATCTTTTATTTGGTATTCATCTCATAAAAAAGTAAAAAATAATATTCATGTGCAAAGAAATAAAATTAATTTCAGATGTATTTCACAGGAATAAATTGTTATAATGAATTACCATGAAATCAAAGTTTATCTTTGGTAAATTTACTGGCCACCTCTTAACCTAAGAACCAAGTGAAGAGTAGATTCCTTTTGAATATTGTAGTCCGACAGGGTGCGACCATCCTCAAGCTGCTTACCAGCAAAGATCAACCTCTGTTGGTCAGGCGGAATGCCTTCCTTGTCCTGAATCTTTGCTTTTACATTCTCAATGGTGTCAGAGGGTTCAACTTCAAGTGTTATTGTCTTACCAGTTAAGGTCTTCACAAAGATCTGCATACCACCTCGCAACCTAAGTACTAAATGAAGGGTACTTTCCTTTTGAATGTTGTAATCTGACAATGTACGGCCATCTTCTAGCTGTTTACCAGCAAAGATCAACCTCTGCTGATCTGGTGGAATACCTTCCTTATCCTGAATCTTGGCCTTTACATTTTCGATGGTATCAGAAGGCTCAACTTCAAGGGTGATGGTCTTTCCAGTTAAGGTTTTAACGAAGATCTGCATACCACCTCTTAACCTGAGCACCAGGTGAAGAGTACTTTCCTTCTGGATATTGTAATCAGACAATGTGCGACCATCTTCTAGCTGTTTACCAGCAAAGATCAACCTCTGCTGGTCTGGTGGAATACCTTCTTTGTCCTGAATCTTGGCTTTCACATTCTCAATGGTGTCAGAAGGCTCAACTTCAAGGGTGATAGTCTTTCCAGTTAGGGTCTTAACGAAGATCTGCATACCTCCTCGCAACCTCAATACCAAGTGAAGGGTACTTTCCTTCTGGATGTTGTAATCAGACAATGTGCGACCATCTTCAAGTTGTTTCCCTGCAAAGATCAACCTCTGCTGGTCTGGAGGAATACCTTCTTTGTCCTGAATCTTGGCTTTCACATTCTCAATGGTGTCAGAAGGCTCAACTTCAAGGGTGATAGTCTTTCCAGTTAGGGTCTTGACAAAGATCTGCATACCTCCTCGCAACCTCAATACCAAGTGAAGGGTACTTTCCTTCTGGATGTTGTAATCAGACAATGTGCGACCATCTTCAAGTTGTTTCCCTGCAAAGATCAACCTCTGCTGGTCTGGAGGAATACCTTCCTTGTCCTGAATCTTGGCTTTCACATTCTCAATGGTGTCAGAAGGCTCAACTTCAAGGGTGATAGTCTTTCCAGTTAGGGTCTTGACGAAGATCTGCATACCTCCTCGCAACCTCAATACCAAGTGAAGGGTACTTTCCTTCTGAATGTTGTAATCAGACAATGTGCGACCATCTTCAAGTTGTTTACCAGCAAAGATCAGCCTCTGTTGGTCTGGAGGAATACCTTCTTTGTCCTGGATCTTTGCTTTCACATTCTCAATTGTGTCAGAAGGTTCTACTTCTAGGGTAATTGTTTTTCCAGTCAAGGTCTTCACAAAGATCTGCATACCACCTCTCAACCTCAATACCAAGTGAAGGGTACTTTCCTTCTGAATGTTGTAATCAGATAGCGTGCGACCATCTTCAAGTTGTTTACCAGCAAAGATCAACCTCTGTTGGTCTGGAGGAATACCTTCCTTGTCCTGAATCTTGGCTTTCACGTTCTCAATGGTGTCAGAAGGCTCAACTTCAAGGGTGATGGTCTTTCCAGTTAGGTTTTAACGAAGATCTGCATACCACCTCTCAACCTGAGTACTAAGTGAAGAGTACTTTCCTTCTGAATGTTGTAATCAGATAGTGTGCGACCATCTTCAAGTTGTTTGCCAGCAAAGATCAATCTCTGCTGGTCTGGAGGAATACCTTCCTTGTCCTGAATCTTGGCTTTCACATTCTCAATGGTGTCAGAAGGTTCAACCTCAAGGGTAATGGTTTTTCCAGTTAGCGTTTTAACGAAGATCTGCATACCACCTCTCAACCTAAGTACTAAGTGAAGAGTACTTTCCTTCTGAATGTTATAATCAGATAGTGTGCGACCATCTTCAAGTTGTTTACCAGCGAAAATCAACCTCTGCTGGTCTGGGGGAATACCTTCCTTATCCTGAATTTTGGCTTTCACATTCTCAATGGTGTCAGAAGGCTCAACTTCAAGGGTGATGGTCTTTCCAGTTAAGGTCTTAACGAAGATCTGCATACCTCCTCGCAACCTCAATACCAAGTGAAGGGTACTTTCCTTCTGAATGTTGTAATCAGATAATGTGCGACCATCTTCAAGTTGTTTACCAGCAAAGATCAATCTCTGCTGGTCTGGAGGAATACCTTCTTTGTCCTGAATCTTGGCTTTCACATTCTCAATGGTGTCAGAAGGTTCAACTTCTAGGGTGATGGTCTTTCCTGTTAGGGTTTTAACGAAGATCTGCATACCACCTCTCAACCTGAGTACTAAGTGAAGGGTACTTTCCTTCTGGATGTTGTAATCAGATAGTGTGCGACCGTCTTCAAGTTGTTTGCCAGCAAAGATCAATCTCTGCTGGTCTGGAGGAATACCTTCCTTGTCCTGAATCTTGGCTTTCACATTCTCAATGGTGTCAGAAGGTTCAACCTCAAGGGTAATGGTTTTTCCAGTTAGCGTTTTAACGAAGATCTGCATACCACCTCTCAACCTAAGTACTAAGTGAAGAGTACTTTCCTTCTGAATGTTATAATCAGATAGTGTGCGACCATCTTCAAGTTGTTTACCAGCGAAGATCAACCTCTGCTGGTCTGGGGGAATACCTTCCTTATCCTGAATTTTGGCTTTCACATTCTCAATGGTGTCAGAAGGCTCAACTTCAAGGGTGATAGTCTTTCCAGTTAGGGTCTTAACGAAGATCTGCATACCTCCTCGCAACCTCAATACCAAGTGGAGGGTACTTTCCTTCTGAATGTTGTAATCAGATAAAGTGCGACCATCTTCAAGTTGTTTACCAGCAAAGATCAGCCTCTGTTGGTCTGGAGGAATACCTTCTTTGTCCTGAATCTTAGCTTTCACATTCTCAATGGTGTCAGAAGGCTCAACTTCAAGGGTGATGGTCTTTCCAGTTAGGGTTTTAACGAAGATCTGCATACCACCTCGCAACCTAAGTACTAAGTGAAGGGTACTTTCCTTCTGAATGTTGTAATCAGACAATGTTCGACCATCTTCTAGCTGTTTACCAGCAAAGATCAACCTCTGCTGATCTGGTGGAATACCTTCCTTGTCCTGAATCTTTGCTTTTACGTTTTCGATTGTATCTGAAGGCTCGACTTCAAGGGTGATGGTCTTTCCAGTTAGGGTTTTAACGAAGATCTGCATACCACCTCTCAATCTGAGTACCAAATGAAGGGTACTTTCCTTCTGAATGTTGTAATCAGACAATGTGCGACCATCTTCTAGCTGTTTACCAGCAAAGATCAACCTCTGCTGATCTGGAGGAATACCTTCCTTGTCTTGAATCTTTGCTTTTACATTCTCAATGGTGTCAGAAGGTTCAACTTCCAAGGTGATGGTTTTTCCTGTAAGGGTCTTCACAAAGATTTGCATACCTCCTCTCAGCCTAAGAACCAAGTGTAGGGTGGATTCCTTTTGAATATTGTAGTCAGACAGAGTGCGACCATCTTCAAGCTGTTTTCCTGCAAAAATTAATCTCTGCTGATCAGGTGGAATACCTTCCTTGTCTTGAATTTTTGCTTTCACATTCTCAATGGTGTCAGAAGGTTCAACTTCCAAGGTGATGGTTTTCCCTGTAAGGGTCTTCACAAATATTTGCATACCTCCTCTCAGCCTAAGAACCAAGTGTAGGGTTGATTCCTTTTGAATATTGTAGTCAGATAGTGTACGACCATCTTCAAGCTGTTTTCCTGCAAAAATTAATCTCTGCTGATCAGGTGGAATACCTTCCTTGTCTTGAATTTTTGCTTTCACATTCTCAATGGTGTCAGAAGGTTCAACTTCCAAGGTGATGGTTTTTCCCTGTAAGGGTCTTCACAAAGATTTGCATACCTCCTCTCAGCCTAAGAACCAAGTGTAGGGTAGATTCCTTTTGAATATTGTAGTCAGACAGAGTACGACCATCTTCAAGCTGTTTTCCTGCAAAAATTAATCTCTGCTGATCAGGTGGAATACCTTCCTTGTCTTGAATTTTTGCTTTCACATTCTCAATGGTGTCAGAAGGTTCAACTTCCAAGGTGATGGTTTTTCCTGTAAGGGTCTTCACAAAGATTTGCATACCTCCTCTCAGCCTAAGAACCAAGTGTAGGGTAGATTCCTTTTGAATATTGTAGTCAGATAGAGTGCGACCATCTTCAAGCTGTTTTCCTGCAAAAATCAGTCTCTGCTGATCAGGTGGAATACCTTCCTTGTCTTGAATTTTTGCTTTCACATTCTCAATGGTGTCAGAG
Source organism: Macrobrachium rosenbergii (assembly GCF_040412425.1). Lineage (NCBI taxonomy): Eukaryota > Metazoa > Arthropoda > Malacostraca > Decapoda > Palaemonidae > Macrobrachium > Macrobrachium rosenbergii. The sequence goes on along the minus strand of NC_089760.1, from coordinate 17,635,637 downwards.
GGCTCAACTTCTAGTGTGATGGTTTTTCCTGTAAGGGTCTTCACAAAGATTTGCATACCTCCTCTCAGCCTAAGTACCAAGTGTAAGGTAGATTCCTTTTGAATATTGTAGTCAGATAGAGTACGACCATCTTCAAGCTGTTTTCCTGCAAAAATTAACCTCTGTTGATCAGGTGGAATACCTTCCTTGTCTTGAATTTTTGCTTTCACATTCTCAATGGTGTCAGAAGGTTCAACTTCCAAGGTGATGGTTTTTCCTGTAAGGGTCTTCACAAAGATTTGCATACCTCCTCTCAGCCTAAGAACCAAGTGTAGGGTAGATTCCTTTTGAATATTGTAGTCAGATAGAGTGCGACCATCTTCAAGCTGTTTTCCTGCAAAAATCAGTCTCTGCTGATCAGGTGGAATGCCTTCTTTATCTTGAATTTTTGCTTTCACATTCTCAATGGTGTCAGAAGGTTCAACTTCTAAGGTGATGGTTTTCCCTGTAAGGGTCTTGACAAAAATTTGCATACCTCCTCTCAATCTGAGTACTAAATGAAGGGTGCTTTCTTTTTGAATGTTGTAATCAGATAGTGTGCGACCATCTTCAAGCTGCTTTCCAGCAAAAATCAACCTCTGCTGGTCTGGAGGTATGCCTTCTTTATCCTGAATTTTTGCTTTGACATTTTCTATGGTGTCAGAGGGCTCTACTTCCAATGTGATTGTCTTCCCTGTGAGTGTCTTCACAAATATCTGCATACCGCCTCTCAACCTGAGCACTAAATGAAGAGTCGACTCCTTTTGTATATTGTAATCTGACAAAGTTCTACCATCTTCTAACTGCTTGCCTGCAAAAATTAACCTTTGCTGATCAGGTGGAATACCTTCTTTATCTTGAATCTTTGCTTTCACATTTTCAATAGTGTCTGAAGGCTCAACCTCCAAAGTAATGGTTTTCCCTGTGAGGGTCTTGACAAAAATTTGCATGCCTCCTCTCAATCTCAACACCAAGTGAAGAGTGCTTTCTTTCTGGATATTATAATCTGACAATGTGCGGCCATCTTCAAGCTGTTTGCCTGCAAAAATCAACCTCTGTTGATCTGGTGGGATACCCTCCTTATCTTGAATTTTTGCTTTTACATTTTCGATTGTGTCTGAAGGCTCAACCTCCAATGTGATGGTCTTGCCAGTGAGGGTTTTCACAAAAATCTGCATACCCCCTCTCAACCTCAAGACCAAGTGTAAGGTGCTCTCTTTCTGAATGTTGTAATCAGACAATGTGCGACCATCTTCCAACTGTTTTCCAGCAAAGATTAATCTCTGTTGGTCAGGAGGAATGCCTTCTTTGTCTTGGATCTTCTGCTTGACATTCTCAATAGTGTCTGAAGGCTCAACCTCCAAGGTAATTGTCTTCCCAGTAAGGGTCTTCACAAAGATCTGCATACTGCACCTGCAAAAAAAAAATAACTTTAATTCCCTTGATATTTTTCGCTTTCCTTATATTTACAGTTTAAATTGTTTTTGTTAACTGTAGAACTTTCCAACTCTTGCTTCTTGTGCATAATGTACATTCTGGGGAATTCCAAACCATACAACCCTTGAACTGGGCTAATTTAATAAGCATCACAACTTAACAAAATGATTTTAACCCATTATTGCAGAAAGCTCTACGTAACTACTGTATTTAACCTGTGACCTTGGATCACAGTTAAAAACTATTAAACTCATCAATGTAAAAATTATAAAACAAGTATAGCATTAAATTCAGTGAATGTGACAATAAAACATCCTAATTGAACTACAAAATAAGAACCTTAAGACATTCACTACATCAGAGTTACCAATACTTAGGAGAATCTTGTGGATTATACTTATAAAAGGCACAAAACAGACTATGCTTTAAATCTGCCAGAAGGATCCAGTCCAGACACCCTGACCATCTAATTAACACTAGGCTTGGAACAATCTCTTATAGGCACTAACAAACACCCACAATCACATTCCAGTCTTTAGTTATATATGCAAATATTTCTATAAATATATACATATAAATATACAAATATATATACATACACAATATATATATATATATATATATATATATATATATATATATATATATATATATATATATATATATATATATATATATATATATGCATGTTTCACTAATATATCTTGACTATGAACATTATGATCTCCCTGACTACTTAAAAGATTTAAATTTCCACCTTTTTTAAAGTAAAAATTTCTAAGTGCACCAAGCAATACTCGCAATGAAGTTACAAACCTACAGAATCTGACCTACAATAACAACCCTTTAAACAAAGCCCCTCTCTCTTATCAGAATATATAACCAGATTTGGGCTTGGCAACTCGGACTAAAGCACACAACCTTAAATCTTCCTTAGTGACCATACTTGGCCTTAGAAAACTCAGACTAAATTACACAACCTTAAATTTTCCTACGTGCACCTGCAATATTTGCACTAGAGCAACAAAGCCATGAAATTTGATGTCCAATACCAAAATTATTCCATTTCCAGAATATGTAACACAATTGACTTAAAAAAAGGACTATGGCTTAATTTATCATCCTTTTGTTTTACAAAAACTACTTCCTTTCTAAAATGCATCTCTAAGGTTGCATGCTTCAGGCAAGTGTAGGCCTAACCTATTGATAACTTGACTTGTTCAACACATGCAACATTACCAAACCAATTACTGTATGTGTAAATGAAGGTTGTTATGCATACTGTTTATGGTGCATGCTAAATCGAGTCAAGATAAAGAACATGCCAGGCATTTTTTCAGGATAATGTCTACACTGGCTTATGAATATGCTAGGATTGCTCAATTAATAAATGTATGCCAGCCTAGGTATGCTGACACAAAAAACATTGCACACTTCTAATCAAGCTATGATTAGGGGAAAATTTTTTAACATTTTGCTTAACTAGGATCAAGTGATCAGTGGTGAAGCTAAAATTCCTATTGTAACTTGTCTTAATAACACTACGCTGTGTTTGGTATTAAAGTGCACATTTTCTACAGACTTTACAGAACTTTTAATGCATGACAAACTACAGTAACATGTATGTCATTTTTGTGTATTTTAGTTTTCAAATGCTTCTTTTAATTCATAAATTAATAAACCGGTATGTACAATCTTTTCTCCATTTTGTTTTATGCATTCATCTTTCTCATGACAAAAGGACTTTACTGATTAATTTCTAGATATTTTATAGTTTTAAGCTTTTGTAATTATTATACAAACTAATCTGCAATTTACATAGCCACCATCTAGAGTGGAAAAAAAAATTCAACAAAACAGTAACAATGAAAATTACTAAACATGTAATAGAAGAGAATTCTATTTTCATTTATAATATTGCCATATCTTTAAAATCTATTCTCAAAGGTACACAGCAAATTATTTTAATACAATACACATCAAAATTATCAAAAGTTCAAAGACAATACATATTAAAATCATCAAAAGCTCAAAAAGAATGTTCTCTGCTTGTCTTGCCTACATATGTTACGCCTAACGCAAAGGAACATTTTCAGCTTGTCATGCCTGCATGTGCATAATATGTAAGGTATGCCAAAGGGACTGCAATAAACTCTGCCAAACAAACTTATGGTATTTAACCTTAATTTTTGCAAAATACTTTGACTTGTTTACATTTACAATAAATTTTAAACAAGGAATTTGCTGCAAATGTTGATAAATGTACAGCAAACCCTATGGTAACCCAGTTTCTGCTATTCTAAAAACAGCATTAAAAGCATTTGTCAGGATTGCTTGAAATTCAGCTTGAAGAGCCTTGATTAGCAAGGGTTTGACAAATCTAAATCCCATATACAGCAACAATGAGCACACGGAAAGTGCAATTTGCTGCACTAACAGCATACTGTCGAGGGAATAGTCTCAAGAACAAATCTGGCTATCCAACCATTACATTCAACTCAATGGCTATCCAACCCTTACAATCAATTTAACCTATCTTATGCTAATGCACTTGTAAATCCACAAGCTCGGACCACACACCCACAGTAGGTACCACAACCAGGTAAGGACGCCCACAATTAGGTAGAATACATTAAATCATGCCAACCATTATGTACTGTACCACTGAACAAGAGCAATCAACATGGAGAAAGCTTGATAAAGGCTATGCATGTTGTTGCATTGATTAAGGCTACAAATAAGATTAATAAAAATGACCAATGAAATATTCCACAATAAAAGCTCAGTTTTGGAAGCAAATAATAAGAATCACTCGAGTATGGAAAGTAGGCTTATTTCTAATTAGAAAACACTGATCAACAGTCTCTCAACATGCTCCATTTAGTTTTCACTACTACACCATGAATTACTAGGCTAAAAATTTCCTAAAATGGGAGTACTTTTAGTTTATTTTAGTTGCCTTCACTTCAATCCTTCAGTCATGGAATACATAGCTACATAATTACCTTATGACATACGATACATTTGCAATTGCTACTATTAGGCCTACCACCCTACATATAAACCTGGGAATAGACCTAATACCCCTTCTATGTATTTTGGTTGCTTAAAAAGAATTTACCGTTATTTTTTTGTCAGTCAACTGTAACTAACCCGTAATTAACCTCAGAAGTTGTACGCTGGCCATCCTGGAATGGTATCGCGCATGCGCAGTTTTATAGGGGAGCTTTTTATAAAGAGCTTACTTCACTGGGGGGGTGATCAAGGGGAACCTGAGGCCCCAAGGCCAAGTAACATGGCCTGCTAGGTTAGGTTAGGGTACGTTAGGTTAGTATTAACTCATTTGACAAGAGAGCCACTCCCTTCTCAAACATATGGCTCCCTGATAACTTGCAAATGCGCAGAACCCATTCCATAATAACATGGCAGTCCTGTATACCTACCAACGCTTCCAAAACCTTACGTTCCCAAAGGGTCCTCAACCATGTTGATTAGATTTGACTTTAAAAATAACTGACCGGCAATAATACATCAGCACAGCAAAGGAGAGGAAAATTAATTTCCGAGGTAATGGTCCATGTGGAGCTCTTACTTAGAACTACCAAACTTGGAGAAAATTTTTCAAGTGGTTAGGATACAATAATATAGGTAACCAAACCTTTGATGGTTTAGCCTACTTCAAAATTCGTCACTTACAGATTTCTGTTATGTAGCCTAGCTTATGTACGCAGAGGATATCCTAGTCAAATATCTATGGCTTAGTTAAATTTGTTCAACCCTGAATTAGGTTATTGCAAATAACTAAGCTAAAGTTAGCCTAGGGTCCTGTTTGTATGTAGTCTGTCAATTTTCAGTACAAGTCTGCCCTATCTCTATTAGATTCGGGTTCAAAAGGGTAAAGAACAGAATATGACTGCTCTACAGTTCTTTGTCCTTGAGCATTGCCCTGTAAATCTCAAGTTAAAGTATACCCAAAGTCTACAAACCAGTACCTGATTTAGAGGTGACAATATCAAGCTCAACTAACATTTACGGGGAAAAGTTTAAATGCTGAAACTAAATACGGGGGAGGGGGTGACAGCACCAGCCTAGTTAACAATGGTCTAGGCTAAGTTTTTCAGATTTTGTACTTGAACGACTATTGCTCCCTTGCACTATTAGCTTACATTATCGTCGGTAGTAGACTATCCATCCTACGTGAAGGACAGACTTAGGCTAGCTACACACACTGGTAACGACCTCGTATTCTTAAATTAAAGCCAGGTGGGTTTCTTACTTTTCACAATACTCGACACTTCATGATTTGGAGACTCCAACCACTGGCTTACATTATTGCCGCCTCTTACGGGTCCACTATTCACTCTGAGGGGCTGCCTACGTGTAAAATTATATAGTCTAGAATCTGGGAAATTTAATCACAGCACATTCAATACAAAACCCATATAGAACAATAGTTTAGTGTGATCTACGTCATACGAATAGGCTAAGGCCTCTCTTGATCAGTTATCAATACGAGGAGCGATATGTAAAATAAATCTAATAGCCTATACGTATTTCGACGTGAACGGTGACCCGGAACACCACCATGTAAATTTTACGTATCTTGACTGGTCCCCCGTCCAGCATACACCTAAAAATAGCCTACGCCACTGAAGCACCGAATTCTCTCTCTCGCTAACCCAACTTGCATACAAACCGTACGTGAAAGCAATATATAAACCACATTCTTCTCAATAAAAAGCAGTCGGCAATTCCAACTTAAAAATAAGTAACAAAGCCGTGGCTAATTTCCTACATAAAAAAAAACAGGCCGACATGAAACCTAAATTACACGTACAACAAAATTAGCCTTTCAACACAGAAAAAAGTATAACTATCGTAAGCCTGAAGCTTTCGTGATCACACCTAACTTAAGATTCCACGTTCATGTACAGAGTTTGTGCAACACAACACAAAGAGAAAGCGAATCACTTGCACCGATACCTACCAAGTTTTACGGAATGCACTGTTATAGATACACTTTGTGTTTTCAACACCAACTGCTCAGCTGAGTCGCATCAGCTCGCTTTATAGCCGGTTGATCACGTGACTTGTACGCATGCGCAGATGTATTGATTTACCAGATGTAGGAAATGTTCCCTTTATTTTATATACGATAATTGCTTTTCAGTATCTCTTTAGCAGTGACCATTAGTTTTAACACTAATTACAGTGAACTATGAGTTGCATAGCATATCTGGTGTAGCTTGAAATAATCAGGCCACACCAATATCAATGGATTACATATGTCGACGTCATCAACAAAGAAGCAAGGCTGTGCGGGACTGCGGGGCGGCCAAAAAGATCCAGAATGGCGTGGAAGCTTCGGAATTCGTGATAATTCTTGTGAAGTCTTGCATCATTGTTCCTGTCAGAATGATTCTTTTTCTTTTGTGACAGCTGTTCGTGTTAATGACGAATATTAATGTTTTCATATGTTCAGGGGGATATTTGTATGTTCTATTATAAATTTGGCGACAAGCTTAGGTTCTTTGTAATACCAGGAAATAGCTCTCTCTCTCTCTCTCTCTCTCTCTCTCTCTCTCTCTCTCTCTCTCTCTCTCTCTCTCTCTCTCTCTCTCTCTCACCCACATTTAGCGTAAAAGGACCGAAATTGAAAGCAGTGTCAACGATACAAATTGTTACATATATAAACATTGAGCCAGGGTTTTACTTTTTCAACTACATTCAAATTAAAAGAAAAAATATTAGCATCAAATTCGAAATACGAAAAAAGGTTTCGTGATATGATAACTGTGCTTACAATATGACTCTTCTGAATAGTGACAATTACCTAAAATACAAGCACAATTTCTGATTCTAAGTAAATTTTTACAAAATCTAAATCATATAGTTTTAAGGAAAAAAGAAATGGAACATACTAGAATCCATCGAAGACAAAACGCATCTAGATTTACAGTACGTGGTTTAAACTAAACCTGGAAATCATTTTCATTTGACTTTTTACATACATGAAAATATTTAATTTCATGCAGAAATTATATGACCTAAAGTATACAGTATTTAATACAAGTTATTATTTTTTTATTCTTTTTATAGTAAAGGGCGAAAGGATGGCACCAGGTGTCCCTGTCAAGGCAAAAATGGTGTAAAGATAGAAATCTAAAAGGAAATATGAAAACAAGAAGTAGCAACGAAACCCTACATATAGATAAATGGAATTTTAATATGAACTTGGGTCTATAAGAGGAAGAGGATTTCATGAAAGTAAAAAGGGGACTGAAACATTATTAGTAGTAGTGGTAGCACTATCGTAGTAATATTCAGAATTATATGAGAAGATAAATGGACAACGAAGACGTTATTTTGGTAAACAAACCTCCAAGAATAGAACACCCATGCTAAAACAAAATAGAAACAATAGTATGCAGATTGCAGTAGCAAAAATAATCGTTAAAAATCAAGAAGCAAATGTATTTTTGACGTTAGTTAAAAACAGTTATGGAAATTTAATCAAATGGGCCTTTGTACTTTGATTAGGAATAGGCTTATCTTTTTCTAGGTCAATACATGGTCACACCAAGGTCACACTTCTTCGTTCTTTGGAATTTACCCATTGTCATGAAAAGCCCTTTCCCTTTGGGGATAATCAAATCCGTTCCTAAACTGACCTTGTAAATCCAGGCTTAACCGTCTGACACGTATTTTATGGTGTACATTTGTTGTTTATTTTCATGGCGTTCTTGTTTAAGTAGGAATTTTCTTTCAAATGTAGCAATTTAGTAACATTTCATAAAAAAAATTTATCGAAATGGTCTAAATGTGTCACAGGTTGTGATCTTTGCAGTTTCTTTTCTTTGCAAAGCAATAAATCCGTATATATAACCTATTAGATTAATTTTCGTTTTATTTATGCATGTTTGACTGCACGACCATAACACAGCGTTCATAGTGAACATTAATCTTCTAAATATTCTTACAGAAGACGTTTCGACGAGCAGAACGGGAAATGCATTCAGGGGCAATATACCATGCTTAAAGTATTGGAGCAGCGTTCCAAACGGCAGAAGCACAGATATTAACTCCACCGCAAATCAGTCCTTCCTTGTCAAAAAAAAAAAAAGAGGGGGAGGCTTAGAGGGAAGATAAAATATAAACAAAAGAATTAAACAGAAATTGCCCTGGAGGCTCAATTAGAATTTGTAAATCATCCCGAGATCAGCGCAGTTAAAAGAGGACAGAGCACTTCGAGACCATGAAAATAGAAGAAAAAAGGAAATGCTTGGATGCCAAGTTAGAATTCGCTTGTATTGTTAAATACTAAGAGAAGTACACTTGAAATTCTTCAAAATAAAAGTGAAGGTTAAGAATAGAAGAATGAAAAGAACCCTAGGGAACACAACCTGAAAACAAAAAGGAAACGGGCTACAACTTAATAGGTAAAGGTCTTCAGATAGGAAATTTAAAAGTGTGCCTTCAGTATTAGCACTGTTAGATTCTGTCAAATACTGTAGACATACGTACCCAAATATGGCAGAATTACTATTATTAAACTGAGCAACCATTTTTATGCCAAAAGCCTAAAACGTCAGCAAGTGGTGAGTAAAGCATCCATCAAATTAAAGGCCTAAAGTAGTACCATAACCTATCTTGGCTTCATGAGCGTCGGTATCAGTTAAACTGCCTAAAGGACCATTCCACTGTTTCGTAGTCACATGAATGAAAAACTTCTGATATGAGGTTGTGTGGCACCATGACACATCAAGTTTGGGCACTTTTGCTTTGGGTCCAAACACTCAAGATGCAAATGGAAATCCACTGTTGAAATAATGCTCATGGAAATAGTCAGGAAGGACTTTTCCCAGCAATGGTCTGAATCAATATTTCCCTTCCTGGAAAAAGAAAACCACCACTTCAAGCAATCCTGCCCGCAAGATAGACACCAAGAAGAGAGAGAGAGAGAGAGAGAGAGAGAGAGAGAGAGAGAGAGAGAGAGAGAGAGAGAGAATGCTGAAAGTGTCCTAAAACTGTAATTCTATATGTCTCCGTCATTTGCTTCCACACGCACACACACACACACACACACACACACACACACACACACACACGCACACACACACACACACACACACACACACACACACACACATACGTACATACATAGTTTTAGCAGAATTTCCAAAATACTGATGGGAAATACTTTGCTACTAAAAACTAGGGGGAAAATCAAACCAACAGAACGGATAACGCAAAACTCGAGAAGTGTTTATTCATTTAAATTTCTGCTTCTTCGTTCAGCTTTGACGAAAATCTTCAGGTGAGAAAAATTAAGGTAAGAAGACATCGTCAAGACCACGGCTAACTATTTTTGGCTGGCCTCAGTATCATTGTTGTGTTAGCGTGTGAACGTACACACACACACACACACACACACACACACACACACACACACACACACACACACATATATATATATATATATATATATATATATATATATATATATATATATATATATACTGTATATGTATTAGGCTAATAATGTCGTTTGATACCCAATTCTCTCTACTGTCACGGTGTATGTGATTATGTATATATATATATATATATATATATATATATATATATATATATATATATATATATATATATATATATATATATATATATATAATAAAATTTGTGTGTGTGTAAGAAAGAGAGCGATAATTTCATGTAGCAACGAAGACTACTGATTCTCTGCAACCAAAGGGGTGGGCATTACAATCGAGGCTACTTTACAAAAGTGAGATTTCTGTTCTTTGTCTTTTAGACTTTGACGTCAGTCGTCAGGAAATGGCAAGGACAATTTTCTGAGATCAGCAGCCCACTTCAAACCAGAGGGTAAGTATCTGGCGATGCTATCGTATACCAGTCAAAGTACCAGTATCACGTGGTTCGGTGGTCTTCCACCAGGGCGGCGCTACAGAACCTTGCGGCGATCTTGTAACTTCTAGCAACCAGGCAAATTGATCAGGGTTTAGTGTGAGAGTGATTTTTTTAGAATCCTGGTCGCAATAATGGTACGATGCGCGGCTTATAGTTGCCAAATTAGGAAAAAGAAATCCTCAAGAGAAAATGGGATAACATTTCACAGGTAAACGAAGCATAATAGAATTTATTTATCCTTAATTGTTTTGTTAGCCAGATTATGTCGTCTTAGTAGTAGATCCGCTTTCTCTCTTTAACATGTCTCATATGTTCAGCATATTATCGTGGCACATAAATGTACTGGAAATTTAATTTTGATATCAGAATATCATTATGTACATGCCACATGGTATAAAGTAAGAACGATCTTGATGGTTATTAAAAATGCTTAGTACGTAGGCCTATAGGTATAACATGTCTTGGAAGCGTGTTACTGTGATGCTTGAGGACGCCTGCTGTATTTTGCCAGTCATTAAGAATTATCTGCAGTATGTACAGTGTGTAGGCTTGCAAGATACGGTATATTCCATAATTTTTTAAATTTTTAGACATCAAAGGCAACGTTAGAGTTGTTCAACAAAATAAATACCACCATACTTGGTTTCTCAACGAAATTCAGAAACGTCACACCCGGGGAGAGCGTTTCAGGACGACGTAAACAAAACGTAGAACACAACTATTATTCGATTTTAAGTTAAGATAGCTGTTTTTTTTTTTATTTGTGGCAAATCCTTTCCGTGTCAGCATGTCATACTTTCAACATATTAGTGTGGCACTTAAGGGCAATGGTGACTTCAGTTTTGAAATCGCAACTTCATTAATCTTATAAATGCCAAATCGTATAAAGTAAAAACGGGCTTGTCCGTTATTGAAAAGGCTTAGTAGTGAGTACATGTGTTTAAAATTTTAGGTTACTGGTTTTGTCAAGAAGTCTCGTCTTTTAAACATGTTACCGTGAAAGTATGTTAGGATGACTTACCCAAATCCTAGAAAAATCTTCTATTATTCTAATCAACGTGAAAAATAGTCGTATTTTTTATGTGTAACAAACCTTGGTTTGTTTTCATCGAACCAAATGTCTTAGATTGCTAATAGCAAGAAAATGAAATTTGGTAGCCTAGGCTGGACTTGTGCCCTCAAATTATTCATCTGGTGAGGTGCTATATATCATTTAAACCTTTCTCTAAGTACAAATTGTTTTCGAATATATAAAAATAATTTGTGATAAAAGTTATCGAACCATCACGGCAAGGAAAAAGTAGCCTTTAAGAATGTTAACAGCAAGGAAAATAAGTCCAAATTTCTTTAAGGCATTCCTTACTTACTGTAACTATCCTTTCTCAGTATCGTTCTAAAACCAAAACCTTAGAATGGAAAGAAATGACTGCTAGCTTTTTCTTTCGTCGGTTTGTTTACAAATATTTGAGACTACACAGATTAGATTGCAAAATTCTTTACTTCAACTACAATAAACCTCAGAATAGAAATATTTCGAAATAAATTTTACAGTGATGGTTAATTTACCTATAAAAATAACATATGCTACTAATAATTAAACATGCGCAATCGAGTTTTCTGTACAGCAGCTACAGCGTAAATCAAGGCCACCAAAAATAGATCTACCTTTCTGTGGTCTCGGTCATCAGTATAATGCTGCATGAGCTGCAGCTCATGAACATTTTAATGACGGCCCGGTGGTGGCCTATCCTATATCGTTGCCAGAAGCACGACTATGGCTAATTTTAAGCTTAAATAAAATAAAAACTACTGAGGCTAGAGGGGTGCAATTTGGAATTTTTGATATCTGGGGGGTGGTGATCAACATACTAATTTGCAGCCCTCTAGCCTCGGTAGTTTTTAAGATCTGAGGACGGAAAGAAAAAGTGCGGACAGAAGAAAAAGCGCGGACGGACAGAAAAAGCCGGCACAGTAGTCTTCTTATGCAGAAAACTAAAAAGCAAAGTTGCCGTGGTGCTTCGTCTCTACAGCACCGTACTATGAGCTGGACCAGGGGACTTTCAATATGGCCTCCGGAAGTCACACGCTCGGCGGGGAGATCGCCACTCCATACTATTGACCTTTTTGGTTCAAACATTATTCGATAAGATATTAGATGGCGTTTGAAATGATTAACGTTTAATTTTTCTTTGAGAGATGTGTCTCCCTGCCAATGGAGTAACTGATTTTGGTATTTTGTTTTTAATCCTTCCGTTACGCATATTTCCTAATTGCATGCGGTTTTCAATTGAATATATATATTTGTAACATCACTGGAATGAGAGGGGGGAAGGATAGATAGATATTAAACCTGTAAAAGTACTTCGTTTTAGTTCAATCGCGTTTCACGTTAGAGGAAATGGCGCGCGCACACACACACACAAACACCATTTCCTCTAACGCGATTGAACTAAAGCGAAGTACTTTTACAGGTTTAATCTCTATCTCTCCTTCCCTCTCACTCCAGTGACGTTACAAATCAATGGTAGCTCTTATAACCAGCACGTTCTTTAACTATCAAAACAGAAAATTTCCAAACCAGACTCCTGCCTTCTGATGCAAGTTTGCGAGCACTGATATTTAGGATGGGATTGTTGCTCTATGCATCTCAGCTAATGTGATAGCGTTCAAAAGTCAGGCCTCGATCCCTGTTAGCTTTCGTAATAGCTGCACCTGGAAGCATTACATCACCCCTTGCAAAACATTGCCGATTACGACTTCGTCTGTAAAATAGGACTCTAGGTTTTGTTACTAAACAGTATGGCGTGGTGTCGAGTGTTGTTATGCAAGTGATAGCGTAAACTAATCTTTTAATTAGTTCATTAGGTATCTTAATGACTGACGTTGACAGCTGCACTGAACTTAATAGTGAATAATAGTCTACTATTCCTACTATAACGAATGAGTCTGGTGCCAGAACAGAAAATAATCATGAAAATGATTAGTTCAAGCATCATCATAAATGTAAACGAATGAAAAGGCTTTACTCCATTAAGATTCATCGTCATCGTTAACAACGAACAAAACAAACAGCGAGAGCAACAACGCCAAGGACAGCGGCTTCTTAGCCACCCAGCCGAACCTCAAGAACCTTGGTTCAGGGAACTGAAGGTGAGGCGGAGAAACATTTAAGGCGCTCAGTCTAACCTGGTTCAATGACCTTGTATGCACTTACTTTAGCCATGGAGCTAAATGTATTAGACGAAGACTCTCTTGCAGCAATGCCAAAGAGAGAGGACGCACTTTGATTGCCAGATGATTTCAACTTAGTCTAAATGTGTCTCGATGACTGAGTTCAGCGCGATATCCAAATGTAGTTTAACCTTGCAGGTCCTGCCTCCACCCGTAGAAATTATTTGGCCAAAGCCTTAATTTTTTATATAATTGTACATTATTCATTATAATGAATACCTATATGGGAATTATGTCATTAATGTTTTATCAAGATACCAACGATACCATGCGATCACAAATGACGATGTAGTACAAACATCGCAATATTCTGTATTTTGTAATTACGTCGCAACTCGTTGGGACAGACGCGTAGAAAAGTAAAGTAACAACACTGCCAGATACTGTTCTCCCAGTATTATTACTATTCTGAATCCATCTAATGACGCATGAACAAAAGTCTTGTGATCATGTGTGTGTCTGCGTTTGCGGTAGATATATACATAATTAGATTCCATTATATGTAAATACTATTTTCTTTTCACACAAAAACTTCAATTGACTAAAAAACTCATTTAGGTTGTTTGACAGAGCTGGACTTATGAGAGCACGGACTTTTGCTCCTGGATCAGCCCGTAACAAACAAGTAGGAAATGAGTAATATTAACTGGAACCAAAGAGCTCCAGCAAGGCCCAGAGAAATGTTGCTTAAGCGTAATTTTCCTTTGTTTATAACTATAAGTCGACTGAAGCTATCAGCGTCGTTCCATACCTGTAATTAACATACGCCGAGTCATTTACGCAAATAGACTGAACGGGAAGAACTGAAGCGACTCTGGTTTGCTATCACTCAGTAATAATTGATAGTAAAAGAACACCAAACCTGCGACGATTCACTGCAAGCTGTCCAAGATGATTGGCGGATGATGGTGCATTAAGTAAAAGAAAGTATTGTAATATATATTTCCCATGACTGAGCAAAGAAACATAATCTTTTGAGTGATATCTATGACAATTGTGTGTGTAGATCAAGAAGCGTAGGAGGAAGGTATTCCTTTTCAAAATGACATTTTGAAAGTTACGATGGTTATTGCACAATATAAACTATATATAGATGGATGGTTGACCAAGAGCTATGCACAACGATCTAGTGCAATTGACGCCTTTTTCTCATGTTTATCACATTCTGTTTGGCCAATTTATTGCCATATGCATGCAGCATTTCTCTGCAAGGCAAGATTTGCTTAGCATTTTTATATGAATGAAATTGGCCATCATGTGGGGGGGACACTTCGAAGAATGTTTTGTCATAATTTTGAGATTTTTATGGCACTCAAGAGTAGTTGTAGTTAAAAAAGTAAAAATTCCTGTTAATGCTCAAGTTCCATCCCAGCAAACAAACTTCCGTCTATTCACTAACAGCTTCATCTCCCAACCATTCTAGTTGGTTTACCGCTACCCTAATTATTTTTTCGTCATATATCAATTCCGATAAGTACGTGTGAATGAAGTGTCATTTAATCAACACTACTTTCAAGTTACAGTCTACTCACTTTCCTCTGAAATCTCATAGTTGATTAGCATATTGAGTTCACTGGTATTGACTGTACTGTCGGTCATCTGTCTGCATGTTCAGTGTTAAAATTTCTTTGGACTAATTTTTGAGGAATCGTTTTCATATGATAAAATCACATGAAATTCCTATTTTATTTTTTCTTTCGTGCAACTTCTTACAATACATCTGTTAAGATAAAGGGCCGCAAATACGAAAATATTTCTGTGGATGATAGTAATTATAACAATATTTACTTTGTTCACTGGACAATCACACTTTCAAACCACATCAAATCTAATAGCGACCAAAATCCAGAATACTACTTCACTGCTTACTGGAGCCGCGCCTGTGGGGGAAGCAAAGCAGTCAAACCGTGAAGTCAATATTGCTCATGATTCTACTGGTATGGCTGACTTTTTGGGGAAAAAGATTTCTGAATCCTACCTTTTAGCCATAACCAATGCTCCTCCAGATACATTTGCATTAGGCAAGTATGCACGGAAGTTGGGACAGGTCAGGCTTTGCTGTACATCTGTCTATCTTTCTATATATCTACCTATATATATATATATATATATATATATATATATATATATATATATATATATATACATACAGTATATATATATTTATTTAAAGTAACTTCATGATGCACTTATCTTATTTTGGTGTCTATTTTTGGAAAAAATATCTTTAAGCCAAAATCACTCTAAGCAATCCATTTTAACATTTTACTCAAGGACAAATTAATTGTTTGAACGTTCTGCTTATAGTACATTGCATTAGATACCAGGGTTTTTCTCCAAATGAAATAGTGTCCAGATTTTTTAGTACCTGACAATCATGCGAACAATATAGACCATGTAGGGAACAGTCATACAAAGCTTTTGATACATAAATGTGAGTTTTATCACACGAAGTCTAAATAATTTTGCTTTTGTTCCCAGGTACAAACTCGATCTTCCTACAAAGTGAAACGCGAGAACCTTCTCTGATTACAGCCGGGCCGGGGGAGAACGTTGCCAGGTATGTGTTCCCCTACGTATACCCGTAATGTATTTACTGTATTCGCGTATTTGTACCTTACAAACACGTGGTAAAAGGAATAGGCAATTTCCTTACAAGAGTGATCTTTTGTTATTATTCATCATTCTGATGCAATGAAGGACTATGTTCTAGGAAATAGGTTGCAAAGTTTCACAATATTTGTCAGCTGATGGAAGTTTCCTAAGACAGTATTACTCATTCATTGACATTCCAAACAGTCGTGCTTTACAAACTTCGGGATGAAAGTTTGTAGTTGTTTACGGGCAAATTGACACAAGCCATGAAGTCATCTAGCAAGCGATTTCATACACTTTTCCTCTCCATTTCTCGCATATATATTTATATAGAAAATCTTTATAATTTATACGGGCATTTTGTGGTATGTACATATGGTGGGCAACCCTAGCTTTTTTGGTTTTGCTTGTTTATTTATCGATTTTTTGCAAATATTTTACTTTATCTCGAACCTGAAAACATTTCCAGCTCTCTGAGTGAACGCCCTTATAAAAATTAAATGCATTCGCGTCGCATCGCCGCCTCTGTTAACAGCCTAAAACCGAGACTGTCTGTCGCTCTCTCGACAAACGAGCAAATTCCAGGAGTTATTTTATAGCATTTTTAAGGTACAGTTAAATCCGGATTCAGGATCAATGATTCCGTCGATGTGTGAATTACCTACGACAAACATTATGCTGCACTTCCGTTGGGATCGTTGACATACCGTACATGGTAGATCGCCATAAGAATGAAGAGGTATCACCGAAAATAAACCACCTAAAGCCGTGATGGCGCAAATGCTGTGTGAGAGAGAGAGAGAGAGAGAGAGAGAGAGAGAGAGAGAGAGAGAGAGAGAGACGCACCACCTCAAGAACTTAAACAGGTCTCCCTCTCTCACTTCGTCACCATACCATATGCATTAACTACAAACTGATATCCTGAATAAGGCGGATTTTGCCAAGCAAATGTGTAAATAAATAATGAGCCCAACCCACTGGCTATCATTTCCGATATACATTGATTCGCACTAGTTGGTGGAAGTTCGCACTGCTTAAAGACGTTCTAGTCAATAACATGGAAATATTTTCACCCTGACTGTGCGCAGCAGTCTTTCTTGGAACTGATAAGCGAAAAAACTCTGAGCATATTTACAGGCTCTTAAATGCGTAAAAACAGAGGTCAACGGTGAACGGCAGTGTTGCGTAGACATTTCATTATTTGCCATAGATTAAAGAGGTTGGTTTTTTACGTTTTCATTAAACATCTATTTTTAGGAAAGGAGAGGCATATAAAATTTAGGCCAAAAGCAAATCGCTGGGACCTACTATAAGGTCATTCAGCGCTGAAAGAGTAATTGAGAGTCAAGGAAGTTTTAAAGGTGTAATAAGAAGAAAACCTCGCAGTTGCACTATGAAACAATTGATTGGAGAGTGTGGAAAGTAAGATAGAAGAAAGATAATATGAACGAAGGTAAAGTAAAAGGAATGAAGGGAGTTCTTCGTGGGGACGAAGGGACGCTGCAAAGAACCTAAGTAATGCTTACAGTGCACTACTCCTCTAGGGAGGACATCTATTTTTATTTCATTTAAAAATCATTTTGGCAACAGGCAATAAGGAAAACGCATAGTAGGTCGTGCTTAAACGATGAGTGACGTCAAAATGTCAGTTGAAATATCAGTAGCTTAACCTCCTTGCCCTCTAAGCTATTCGCCGGAAGCCGTCTTGTCAAATGTGCTCTAGAGCTTTTTAAAGCACTTACGTACACATTCTAAGCTTTACTTACTTGTTGATCAACCTTTCCCTATTTGATACTGTCTAATTTGGGAAGCCCAACCTTCCATAAGGGGCAAGACTTCGGCAAGTGTAACAGCAGATTGTACACTATCTTGAGACACTAGGGCAACTCCGTGTAACAATAGAAGTAATGGCGTCTTTTCAAACTTGCTATTACACATGCAATGCATCTCCATTTGGTTGTTTTTATTAAATACATTATAATCTCAAGTAACATAGATTCTGAGCAAAACAAGCCCTGGCATGCGAACTTTTGAGGGAGAAAGAGAATTATATATCTGTAATTAGTAGTTTTAGCTGTGAAAATAGGTGACTGATACAAGTGTTTCAAAATATTTTTCACTTTATTGAACTAGTCGTAAGATTATCTGAGTAAACCATTCAAAAGTATCAAATAAACTGGCTCTGTGAAATGTTTTACAGCAGTAATAAACAAAAGGCTACCGCGTTGCTATTTTTAATAAAAAAAAAAAATAACCGGTTACGTTTCATCGACCTCCTCTTTCACTATCGTTAGAGGATCTGAGTAGTAATTATCAGAAGCCGATGGCTGTGGTGACGCTGCGGGACCCCCGTTGATCGCTGCTAACCTGTACCGCGTTAAAACTTTTTGTAATTCATCCTGAGCCAAAATTCGTTGAGTAGTGGGTAGTTGCTTCAACTGAACTGCAACGTGTCTGCCAAAGGTTTCACACTCCTCGTCAACGTCGGTGATTTGTTTCCTCGGTCTTTTTATGGCGATCGGATCCACTGGGGATGAATTTTCTCTAATGTTTGTAGATTTCTGAGAGTCCACAGAATGCTGGGTACCATCACCTTCCATATCAAATGCAAGGTCAAGGTTATCTTCCGCATGTGATTCCCCTCCCGTAACCTGAAACGCATAAAATGGGAGGCTTTATTATAAACAAGTAGGCTACTGATTGTACATTCTATTTACTTAATGAATGCTGTCGTAATATTTTAGTAAATATACGTTTTAGGCGTGTGGCTAACCGTCTCTACCTTTTTGTAATGGTTAAATATTATCCAATTTATTGTTAATTGCATTAACCTAACGTATCTTTACCTATGCTAACAAAACAGGCTGTGGTTGGACTCGATTATTTCAGTCGTTGTGTCATCTAACAACAATTCTATCTTTATGGTGTTTATTATCCATTTTATTAATTTGTTTTATTTATGTTTAATCTGTCAAAAAATGATTGAAAATGCATTCCACCAGATGAAGCAATTTCTTCACTATTGCCTTTGAAGCAGCTAGTTGGAAGGTTTCCTATGAAATTGCTTGCCAGGTATCTAAAAGGTTTTCATTTTATGTTCTCCAGCGGTACCTTACTTTTTTCATTGAAGACTGGTGCAGATTAATTATAACCCAATGATGATAGAATACTAGCTCTGTCTCTGTCATCCCTCCTTGAAAGGACAATCACACAACTGAAGAAACCAGGAAACAAATTGAACTGAAGCAGAATTTTTGAAATTATAGGCCAAGAATACCGAAAACCGTTGTAAGAACGCCAGATGCCACCAACGGATTGTTCTATAAATAAATGGTCTAGTTACTGGGGAGCGAAACATGTGGAATTCAGCTCTCAAGTTCAGAGTTTTGGGCGTTGGTGAGCAATAACAATAGTGTTTCTTTTCCCCATTTACACGATAAGTATTGACATCCCTCAGTACGGCACCAGTGTTGATGCATTATGAAACAAGGAAAAACCTGGACGAGAGCTTTAAACCGTCAAACAAGACCCAGAGAAAGCCTAGCAGACCTACAGCTGTAGGTGCCAATGTCCATTTATGGAAGCAGCGATTCCTGAATTCTTCCGCAGAGCCATGCTTAACTTCGTGTTTATATTGCAATCCGTACTTGCAGTACATCCTACAATAAATATAAAAAACATTACTATGGTTAACATGAAATATGCATTGAAAAAATATCGTAAAAATGCGTTCACCCGTTCAGGACACTTGTTTCCTCCAATATTCTATTTGATGGGTCCTGTTCAGTTCAATAAAAAAAAAAAAATTTACTTCCGTTGTTGTTCTCCTGCGAACACTGTTTTACAGACAACCAGTGATGTTAGGGTTATGTAGCCATTTTAATTCATGCAAAGGCATTATAATTGGATTATCCCTTTCAGGTGAGGCGCAGCTGTCTAAGATTAACTCAGGTATTCGGATAAAACAAGTCTAGGCAAATGGCATTAACCGGGATTACTTACATTTCTTAATATCCTTCGAACGCACACACATGCATACATACATTTCTCTCTCTCTCTCTCTCTCTCTCTCTCTCTCTCTCTCTCTCTCTCTCTCTCTATATATATATATATATATATATATATATATATATATATATATAAAAGGAGACAGAGCTTACTGTGTAAATTATAGGGTATAACTATAGGACTTTGAATGAACCATTTAAAACAAGACAAAAGCACTAATGAGGGAAGAACTTTGGGTTTATATCAGGAAAAGGGTGTATCGATAAAGTTTTTGTTATGAAACGGTAATGTGAGAGTTTAAAAGTAAGAGGAGAAGGCTGTATGCAATATAAAGACCTCGAAAAAGCTTACCATACAAGTGATAGAGTTAACATGGAGTATTGAGAACGTATATATATATATATATATATATATATATATATATATATATATATATATATATATATATATATATATATATATAAAGTCATGAAAGTAGTTATAAATGTTTACAATGGAAGTAAAGCGTGTGTCAGAGTATGTAAACTGGAGAGTGGCTGGTTTGGGGTAAAAGTGAGTCTGAGACAAGGGTGTGTTATCTTTGCACAACTGTTGGATACTTTATGGATGCTGTGATGCAAGACGTCAGAGACTGCACAGTTGATAAAGCTGCAAAGTTGTGGGATGAGAAATTGAGCCTTGAATAGTGTGGTATGGTTGATATTTGCAGATTTTTCAGTGCTGATGAAGGAATGTGAAGAGAAACTGCAGAAACTAGCAAGAGTTGAAAATGTTCGCTAAGAACTAGGTTATATTGATAATTAGAAACCTACATGAAGCAATAAATGTTAATATGGATGGCAGAAAAATGGAAGCGTTTGGGAGTAAAATAACCCATTTTTCCATTGAACAGAACTCGTCCTCAGAATCCGGAATTGTGGTAATTCTCTTCAGTCAGGGAGCGCATTCACTATAGCCTCCAGAATATCGCTATTGTTATTATTGTTAACGAGAACATGGATATTTCTCATTAAATAAGCCGAAAGACCATGGAATTGAAATCTACCAAAGAGTATATGCCCATATACAAAAGAAGTGAGGAAATAAGAAAATAGGACTAGAATTGTGTCTAATAATAGATAATTATAAAAAAATACTGAATATTGATCCCAAACACAAGAGAGAGAGAGAGAGAGATAATTTATTTTCTGTTTCTTTGGGAATAATCATCCGTATTTTTACAGTTTAGTACTTTTTTTATTTCATTTTTTTTACAAAGGCATAATATTCTTTGGACATTGCAATTCCATAGTTCTTCGGCTAATTTAATGATAAGTTATCCCGTTCTCAATAACAATAATAATAATGGCGAAATTCTGCAGGCCTAGGAATGAGCCTCCTGCGCTAAAGAGAGTGAGAACGTTCCCGGACACTGAGAACGGGGTCTATTGAAAGGAAAGAGAGGTTATTTTCGTTCCATTTTCGAACATCCTCTACCGCACGGTTAAGAAAAATAGCCCTCGTCCTCTACTTGATGCATTTCATTTTTATCAAATTGAAGATAGATTGGCTGTCGCCATTCACTTATGAGATCTCGCAACATGACCACCTGTACGTTTTCAAAGTGGCTTGTATTGGACACAGCACCTTTGTCGTAACTCCACTCTTTTTTATTGCTCATTTCATCAAACGATAATACTTTTTTTTTCATTGGTGCAAATGTTTCTGCTTTTGCCAGCAATATGATTGATGATACCGACACCAAAATTCCCGGTTCGCAATACAATTTTTAATACGTCCGTTAAGGGTGCTCTCGCATGACACTGGAAACTCCCTTTTGATCCTCAGGTATCTAATAGCATTTAGGGCTTCAATTTCTAAGGGCAAATGTTCCATTCGCAAGCTTTTTTTCTTGCTAATGATGGCCTTTATCTAAGTTTTACTACACAACAATTTGTATAGTTTCCAACCTAGAGCTAACTTCCTTTTCGACTAAATTCGACCAGTTTTTAGTGAAGTAGGCACCTTCTTCCCTTACGTGAGTATTTTCTTCTTCAAGCCTTTTCATTTTCACCTTCCAACGCATTTTGCATGCCTACTGTAATCACCTCTGCATCAGCTACTGAGCGGCTTCCTTTCTCCGGCACATTTTCTGTATTTTCCAGGAAATTTACGTCGTCTGCTGTCACTGTCTGAAGATTACTTGTGCCATCGCTGCTGATTATGTTGTAAAAAATCTGCATCCATATCACTTAAAAGCTCGCGAACGATTTGTTGACGATTCCTTTTTTCAGCTCTTTTCACATCTCGAATCAATACTTTCTAAATTAAGTGCACCTGCAACAGTATCGCAAATAAATTCCCTGATGTTTTGGAATCCTTATTCCAGATGATAGCACTGTATCATTACTTTTCTTCCTTAAATTATTATAGTAACACGAAGCCTAATTAATTATCTTGATCACTGTCAAAACCACAACACTGCACATATGTAATAGCACATTCCTTTCTCGGTATCACTAACAATCTTCATAACTTAAATGTCCTTACACTTACAATTCGGTACAGCATCTTTCTAAGCAACCGACGACTTTTCGGACTTGCAATTCCTAGTAACCGTGACATCATTATCATCTTAGTAATCCTGTGGCTTAAAATGAATGGAGCAAACAACACCATTCTCGGTGTTAAATATCTGCTCGACAACAAGCAGGCGCTCACTGATCTCTGATTGGTTTTTATAACAGATGCGCGGAAACACAATTAGAGTTGTGTTGCTCTGTTAGTGGATATATGAAATTAATAAATAGATACTGAAGTAATGACTGATAATTTATACCTTAGTAACAGACGTATTAATAATAATATTTACATTAATAATAACAATAATAATAATTGTACCTCGACACGTATTGGTTGCTCAGCTTGGGGTTCAACTTCAGATGAATATCCAGGCCTTGGGTTGTCCACGTCCAGGATGAATATCAGCAAGTCATAGGCAAACCATTTACTTCCCTTAATGGGAGAGGATCCAGATTTCTTTTGGGTTAGGCTTTTGTGCTCACGGCGAAAAGCAGTACGTAAGTTCTTGATCTTCTTTTTTACTTGTGCCACGTCACAGCTAAATTTCTCGGCTAATCCTCGCAGTGCATCTAGTTTACCATGGTTATTCTTGTACTCTGTCAAGCGTATATCCCATAGAACAGCAAGTTTCCTGTATTCTTCTATAAATTCTACGGTTTTTTCTTGCGACCAATTCATCTTGTTGCTTTCAACATCGAATCCTTCCCGCGACTGGCGGGAAGGCGTTCAACACTAGGCAGCCGGCTAAATCTTGTCGCATGCGTCGGGTTATATGGCAACATTTTGCCACCTATCGCATGCCACACGATCGCATGCTATATCTTGCCTTCTGTTGAACTGGTGGAAACACACCTGGCGTATGCGACAATGTAGCATGCCACGTTGCCAAAATGTTGACTTGGTGGGATCGCGCCTTTAGAACATCCATACACTGCGCAGTTATTCGGCATTTCCTTAGAGTGAATGAATCTCAAGATAAAGGAAAGGCTACAGGCACACAATAATTCCTGGTGTCGACCCTTCTTCTATAAAGTAGCCAACAGAGTGAAACATTCATTGTTTTGGTCTAATCTCGGGAAAAGTTGAAACTGAGTGACGTGCTCCAAAACCAAAGAAAAGAGCTCTCTGTCCTAGCTAGGCGAACTACAAGTTTTGAACGCCGCATTACAGAGCCGTTAGGAATCAGGGTCTTGGTTCGCAAGAGGGATTCTCGAGTTTATTCTTTCTACCTGCTACCTCTACTACCATCCTCGCACCTCAAATTTTCCGCTTAATTTCCCTTTCTCTCTCATTCTAAATAAACAGTTGTTATATGAATATCAGAAAAGACCAAAGAAACAGTGAAAAGATACGAAAAAAGTAAATAAATAAATGAGTAAAACGCTATGCCATTGCAGTTTCCGAGGCAACATTTGAAAGCAAGTTATTTTTTATTACCCTCATGAACTCAATATGACCATTGCCCTTGTCATCAGTAATTCTTACTTGAACTCTGATCATCTAGTTTATCTTATCAGTCACAGCATACTCCAGTTTGTACGTTTTTCAATTTAAAGTGAGTCAGTGGAACACAGCGATACCTCTTTTTTGTGACTAAGGGGATTTGAATCCTGTCGACCTTAGTCTACAAATCTCTTATCTTACGAATCATAAAACTTTTTTTTTATGTCGGAATTTCAGTATGAAGGCTAACACCTTTAATTACGATTTGTTTTTTACAAGTATATAATATTTTTCCAGTACACTGGATGAAAATCCTTCAGTATTTTCATGAATAGATATTACAGAATGGCTCGTAATCAAGATATATAAGTATTATATATATATATATATATATATATATATATATATATATATATATATATGTTAGATCTAATGTATACTGAATAGTCAACCATGAATGATCCTTGGATTCCCTGTGCTGCGTGTTGGATCCACTTGCTGAAGAAAAAGCTTTGTACTGATTAGCTCTCATTGTTTGGTTTATGCTCTTGCTGCTCTCATTTCAAACTAAAAGTCTGAATCGACTGTTTATCGACTTTTTTTGTTTTGCTTCTGCGGGATATTTATCGGTTACACTGACCTCCACGAACGCTACCGCAGTAAAAGTGAACGGCCGGGCTATTCAGCAGTGCCGTTTGCTCATTCTTGGATTTTTTTTTTTTTTTTTTTTTTAGCGGGGCATAACTGAAAATCAGATATGGTTTGCTTTTAATATTCGCGTTTGTTTAAGTTTATTATTTATAAACATGCATGACAAAGTATGAAGATTAGAAGATTCTCATTTTTATTCTGATTACAATCTGGGAAGCTAAATAATTTGAGCTAATTTTCTCTCTCTCTCTCTCTCTCTCTACACACACACATATATATATACACGCACACACACATGTATAATATATATACATGAAATCAGAATTTTCTGAACTTCATTCGCTGAATCTCAGTTACATCACGGGTGAAAGAAAGAGTTCCTGAGTTAAGGCCTGAACTGCGTGTCATAAAAGCACGATTGAACCGGTTAAAACTGAAGCTTTCGTCGATCAGACTACTACAAAATTCAGATGCCTCATATGTATTCTGTTGGAATGGTCTACGTTTTAACAAGTAGACTTGCTTTCATCCTATACATGATATAAAAAAAAAACCGGGGTTATTTTTGTCACCAGCACTGCTGGTCACCAATTACGCTTCAAACAGTCAAGATATTAGCATTCAAAACTTCGTTAGTACCTTTAAAGATGAGCACCATTCAAGATGAGAGAACTGGTCCAAAATTAAGATACTGCCATCATTATGAATGCTCTTAAACTGTGTTAAACTGTTTGCGGAAGCTGCATACCCGAAATGAACAGAAATAAATAAATACACAATTCCCCTATCTGTT
The DNA here is from genome assembly GCF_040412425.1 of Macrobrachium rosenbergii. Lineage (NCBI taxonomy): Eukaryota > Metazoa > Arthropoda > Malacostraca > Decapoda > Palaemonidae > Macrobrachium > Macrobrachium rosenbergii. The sequence continues at coordinate 17,609,971 of NC_089760.1, read as the reverse complement.
TATTGCACGGTAAACCCTTGGCTTCCTTGTCGCAGCAGGGAGCATATGCGCAATCGGGCAGCCAATCAATAAACGTCCCTAAAGTCGGTCTAAACACAACCGGGTCACTACGTCAGCAGCTGACCTTCGTTACGTGTTTCCATTGGCGATAAATTTCAGTGTACAAAGGATAAATTGTAAAATAAAGGGTGTAAACTCAACTGTTTACGTTCCTTAAACGCTAGTGGCGCATTAGCGAAGAGGTGCCACATCACTAAGGGTTTCGTAGGTCCAGTGACAATGTCAATGACATATGGCACATCAGCAGCGTTATTTTGTGCAGCCGACAGGCGCAGTTTGTTGGCGGGCGTTGGTTTCGGTTCGGGTGTGTGTTGAGGGGGATGGAGAGGGGGGGAGGGAGGACCCGGAGGCGCTCGCTGGGGTCAACGAGTCATTTCTTAACGATCAGTTCCAACCCAGAGAAGTCCGTGAGGCTATTTGTAGCAGAATTCTATCTATCAGAGTAATGTTCAACTAGAACTTTAAAAAATGTAACAGAAACAGGAATATAAAAATCAAGTTCACGTTTTTCATTACATCAAAGCATTTCTTCAAAATTTTGGTATTCTCAGACAAAGCTCTAACAATCGGGAGGTCCGATGATTCACTTTCAGTTCAAAGAATACTGGTATCTGTATCCAATGCAGGTTAGGCCTTGCAGGGGTGACGTAAGCGCTGCTTGCTCAAGGTGGAGCAAGCTATTAACTTTTGTAAGCCAATGTCTATTAATGTCTGCTCAGTTCTAACACATCTGTGTTTGCTTAGTAGAGTCTTCTACATCGACATTTTCAGCAAACGAGTTTATTCTTAAATCATCACCAGCCCAGATTAGGGGGTAAATATGAATACTTCCATTGAGAAAGATCTATTTTATACAACAAAAGCAAGTCGATGTTATATACCAAGCGGATTTCGTTGAATTCAGACGGGAAGTTGACGTCCGTTGGGTTAAAGCGCCAAGTATTAATTATTGCTGAGGGGACAGAGGAAATGCCACTTAGTTTTTCTACAGTTACAGCAGGCTGAGCAAGCTGATTCCTAACTCAAACTACAAAATGAAAACGTCCTCATCACATACAAACAAATGGAAGTGTGAAACTTAACCGTTAACTGCTCATGGGGATTTCAAATGATAATCTCCGTTACACACCCCGAGTTTTCCCACGACATAAAGACGTCTCCCCTCCTCTTTCTTATCGACAACTGCCTTTGGGAGGATGTAGGGGAGTGGTGGGGAGGGGGGGACGGTCGGAATGCTTCAGTGTTGCCATAGAGACTGCATTCCTGTTACAGCCAGTTGAAGCTAGTATTCCTGATTTAATAACGAAATTAAAACTGCATATTCAAAATATATGTTTTTTTTAACTTGCAAAGATATGTTGTGCAACCTAGATTCCTCGTTTTAATAATTAGTTTCAAGTCACCCAAAATCATCTAAGCATGAGTACTGTAAATTTTACTGCATTCCACTTAAAGAATTTTAATTACTTTTTCTTCAACTCCGGTATACGGCCTATTTAATGTTCAAAACACTGTTGGAATGTTCCAACTTAATACCGTGTAGAAAATTTTACACACACACACACACACACATATATATATATATATATATATATATATATATATATATATATATATATATATATATATATAATTATAGATGAGAGAGAGAGAGAGAGAGAGAGAGAGAGAAGTTTTCCTTAGTGTTAGGGTGTCTTACGATAATAAACCGATACATGATAACTATTATTGCCACATTCATTCTTTAACTGCTCCTAGGATTAAACCCCTGAACAGAAAACTTCCAAGACACCCACTTCGTGTGCCTATAAGAAGGGCCATCAGCTGTGCTGAACTCATACACGTACGGCCACTCAAGGCCCTTCCTTTCAGTACCTACCACTTCACACCATCCATTCCGCACGTCCTGTTGTCATAACTTTCAACACTTCTGACTCATGCACTTCAGTACCCTATATTAACAGTTTTACTGCTTCTATCTCCATATTCATAATTTTAGTTTTTTCAGCCAAAACTATACCACGCACACAATTCGTGCCAACAGTAATGTGAGCCAGGTGGTTCGACAGGTTACTGAGCTTCCTGTCTAGGAATGTGGAATAGCTGTTAATTCTTGATTTTCTAGTAGTGTTTTTAAAAGTGGTGGCAATATATAAATTACCGTACTTAAGGATATATTAACTTACAATCAACAGGTGCTTGTACCCTGAGCTCAGGACTCTAATCCAGGTACCACTGGGTGGGCCAACTGAACAAGTGCTCTCAAAGTTGTTGCTGATGATGCATTTGCACTGAAATCATACCTACTGAAACCTTTTCCTTTCACAAGTCAACCTGCTCCAAATCGCATTTTTAACTACAGATTACCCTGAAGACGACGGGTAGTGTAAAACGCACTCGTCCTGTATCTGCTAGATTCAGCATCTTAAGACGGCCGATGAAGATCGCCCAGAAACAGTTGAAGCAAATTGTATTTTGCATATGTGCTCTACATAATTTTTTATCATCGAGATCTCAGTCAGTCCGTGTTTATACTCCCCCTGGTACGTTCCATACAGAAGATGCTGGAATTTGTAAAGTATAAAGTTGGAGGCTGGATGGATTGCCTAATAGCACTTTGCATTCCTTGCAACATTTAGTTTCAACTAAAAATTCCGCTAGGATAGCTAAAGGCACTCGTGAACAGTTAAGCGATATTTCGTGACACCAATATATTTGAATGAATAGGCTGTATATGATATATAAGTACGTGTTTTTGGCTGTTCGTTTGATAATTATGTATTAATATATATGCCCATATGAGTATAAAATATAGTTTGTGTTACCATATTTGCACTTGTGCTTCCTTGTGGTGTACTACATCCAATCATGAAGTGGAGAGCGTCGAAGATTTCCCATGAACTTTTCAGTCACATCATCAGTCCCCATGCCACTTTTCTTCTTTTTTATTTTCCTCATTTCACTGTTCATTTGGCAACGCAAACTATGCCATTTTCGTGTGATTTCTGACTCAGGAATATTTAATGTCTGCTGTTTATTTATAGCAATTGTCTTCTTTTCTTTATTGCGGTACTGCATCAAGGACACATTCCAGAGTTCTGGGAACGTTTCATATTGCTGTATTAATGACATTGTCTGATCACTATCCTATTTCCATTTTTCATTGGACGTCATTTTACTCACGTTGTACAGCAGTTCTCTCCCTAGATCGAAAAAATCTATTGAGCATTTTACTCACGTTGTACAGCAGTTCTCTGCCTAGATCGAAAAAATCTATTGAAGTCCACAAATAGATCTAGAGCAGTCTCGGCACGTGCTCTCCACCGGAGATTAAGTCTAGCTAGACCCCTCTCACTAAAAATTTAGAGCTCTAGCTAGAGCAAATCTAGCTAAAATATCTACAGTGTACACGTACCTTAATAAGAACATGTGGTGAGTAACCACTAAAAAAGGACGAAAAAAAAAAACGAGAAAATCGCCGCTGTTTGTGATAAATGATGCAAATGCTTCTTTTGAAACACAAAACTTTGTATCTATATAAAAACTTTATATCTGTATTATAGTATTTTTTAGTTGTTTTGGTTAATTAACACTAAACCCTACTGCTTACCTCTAAATTCGAGTGTGTCCTATGCTGAACATATTTCTTTAGAAAGCCATCAACTTGATCAAACCAAGTCAGTGTTGGTTTGTAAAGAGTGTCAGCGCCACTACGTTTTGAGTCGCCGATTTTCTTGAGTTCTTGACAATACTGTGATCGTATATTCTTAATTTTATTCTTACATTCAGCAATATCTAATTTTGGAAGGGCCATTTCTTTAACGATTTTTTCTAATGCACTAATGCGCATGGCTTTATTCTTGTAGCTTGGGGCGCCATACATCCATAGACATTTATGTTCTTCGTAGAGTTGTATAAATTTCATGAGTTGGTCATCTGAGAATCTCATGGTCACAGTATACAAAAGGGGAGAGTAGGCAAAACTGACCTTCACTCCCGATCGACAAATTCGCACTGAAGCTTGAACTCGTGCGAGAACTAACCTACACAGTGGATATTAATTAAAGTTTAAACTCGCATGCTAGAACTGTACACGGCGTAAATTCTAGTGCCAGATCTCGCCAAAGCAGTAAATCGAACAGTGTATACTCAGCTTTAAAAATGGCCCCAGGAAATGCTTTAATCTAGAACGATTTCATAGAACTCAACATCCAAAGGAAGTAAACTGACTTTTAGGCAAGGCATCACTCGTCGACTTTCAGAATACTCGTCTGTCTGCGCAAATTGAAGCTTCAAGTGCATAAAGTGAGCTCCCTTATTGCAGGAGTAATAATATTGCAGTTTGATGTATTTTCCATGTTTTTGAAGCATTTCTCATAGTTTTAGAGCTACTAATATATATAATATTATATATATATATATATATATATATATATATATATATATATATATATTACAAAGGCCCTGGAGGACTTTAAATTTTCAATTTTTTATATATATATATATATATATATATATATATATATATATATATATATATATATATATATATATATATATATATATAGTATATATGTGTGTAAGTTATCTGAGGGCGAGTGAGAGCTTTGTAGTTTAACAAAGAATCTCCGAATCTCCCTTTGTTTGGAGAAGAAAGTTGTTGATTTGCATTTCAACGAGACAACTTGGACGTTTTGTGTTTGTCGCTTTCTTTGCAATCATCACTATGAGAAATATTAATTTTGTCATATTATTTCTCATGGAAATTAATATCACTATATAGTAGCAAGCTGAAGTCAAAGTGAGACCCTGCACACAGAAAACAACAAATGAAAGTGCTACGAGTCTTCTTGAAAGGAAAATTTGCTGTTGGAGAAACTTCCTGGTTACATTTATGTAACACATCACGAG
>NC_089760.1:17580000-17600000 GCF_040412425.1 Macrobrachium rosenbergii | reverse complement strand
TTACCTGGTGTTGCTTAAGTATATGACCTTGATGAAGCAAATGACCGTGGGTGGTGGGAAGAATGTATGGTGGAGCCGTATGCAGAGGGAATGCATGAGCGGGAGGTATAGTACCATGATATTCATTAGGTGGACCCTGTGTTGACTTCTGTTGTACTCGCCTCATGATTTTCAGGATTTCTAGGTTTGCTTCGAACCTTTGATCATCATTAAACTTCTTAAACTTTGGAAGCAGTGACATTAGAAAATATTTATCTTCATCAGTATATTCCTGCGCCTTATTCTTTAAGACATCAGTCAGTTCTTCAAAACATTTCCTGGTATTTTCCTTGTTTTTACCTTGCTGCTGGGGCCCTCGGGGGTTTCTAAGTTCGTAGGGGTAACGTCACTGGTGCCTTCCCCAAGTTCCTCAGCTTGGTCACATTGTGGTGCCGAATAATTACTGCAGGTTGGTCGCTCGTCTAGAGTGCTTATCAGAAATAAAAGCTGATCGAAATACATGTACTTTTTCCTGTTTGAGCCACCATCTCCTGGCATGCCCTGCTGTGCCTTCAACTCCCTCCTGAAGCATTCTCTGAGAGATTTCCATCTCCGTTGTAGCAGTAGTCCTGAAACCAATGAAGCGTACACTAGACAGTAACAAATTATTTTCATACATTTTGCAGAGAAACAGATGTAGACAGACAGCTATACCTAGACACAAATATAGTTAATTTCATATTAATTAGTATAACTCACTCTGGCAACAACTACAGTTATGTCTGCGGAAAAACTGCTGCAAGTATCAAGTACACTTACATAATCCACATTAGCAATTTATGTAAAAATCTTAAAGATTCCTAGCAAAAGGGAACAGCTTTGTTTCTCTTCACTTTGAGTACCTTCTTGGTGAATCAATGATTCGCAAAATTGTTTTTAAGGCTTGTGATGCACTCTGGGAAAGTCTACATGCCATTTACATGCCTATGAAAAATGAAGAAGACTAGAGGCAAGTTGGCAAAGATTTTTTTTAAGCAACGACACATTTCCCGAATTGCGCTTGGCACTGTTGACGGCAAGCACATTCTCATTAGGAATCCAGACAATTGTGGCTCAAGATTGTTTAATTATAAGCAGTTTTTCCATCGTACTCATGACACTGGTGTCAAGACAGTACTTCTTCAATGCTATAGATATAGGGGCTCCTGGAAAATCAAATGTTAAAGAAATCTCATCTAGGTAAGAGACTGGAGGCCAGTCAGCTGAGGCTGCCATGCAATTATACACAACCTGGTGATGATAATGGGACATGCATGATATTTGTCATTGTGAGAAATGAAGCATTTGCTTTAACAGAAAACGTACTGTGACCTTATCCAAACAACAATTTAACAGTTCAGCAGCGTATTTTCAAATATAGATTGTCATGTGCAAGACGATTTGTTGAATGCACGTTTGACATATTGTCCAATAAGTGGAGAATTTTCCATATACCAATAAATGTCAAACCTGATTTTTGTGAGCCATAGTGAAAGCACAATTAGAAAAAAACAGAGGTTATCAACTTTGAAGACACGATATGAAAGCTGTTTGTCAGACATTGAACCTGTTGTTTCCAGAGGTAATATGAGAGGAAAACCCGCCAGAAGATTATTCTGCCTCATTTCACTGCATCTCAAGGAGCTGTTCCATGGCAGTATAATATAATTTAGATATATTAACTTGTTTGATGTGACAGTAATAGAGGACAGTGCCAATTGTCAGTTTGTAACTTGTTGGTATTACACACTGGCTGTATGTTTGTGACGTGTATAACGTACAGTATAGATATTATAGTTTTGTTGTGACACAAATATAATGTATAGTATTATACATTAGTTATTTAAAATACAAAGGATTATATAAATGCTTACCTTTTTCTTTTTTAGCCTCTGACGTGAGATAATTCCAGTCACTGGAAACAGCCTCACATACTTCAGTCCATAATTTCTTCTTTGCATGTTTGTCACTATATTCTTTCATTGTAAAATCGTAGAGAGCTGGTCTTTTCTTAACCTCCGTGATTAAAGATTCACAGTCAATCACCTCTCTACATGCCATGATCTCAGCATCAGTATGCTGTCACCCCTTTACAAATCAATCACCTACTGAGAGACAGAGAGCTGAGTATCTCGACCATAAAAGTCTTTGGTCTGCGCGCTCTGGTTTAAAATAACGGTTTCTATTCACGGCCACTAGTGGTGAGCCACTGTGGTGTGGCCAAGAAACACCCACCAGCCACTTCGCACCCACCAGCGTTGCCGCCTTGACCGCGCTCAGTGTGGGCAAACGACTAAACGTCAGTGTTGCCGTTGCAATTGCATCCGCATTTAATTTGCCTCCGTAATTGTCAAAGTTGATCATCTTTAAACTGTTATTATTATTTTTTTTTACTTTATTAAAAATAACAAAACAACTGGTATTTACATCAAGTAAAGTTGTTATAAAATTAACCAAAAGCATTCCGCTGTGTTTACATACTGCACAGTACATATAAACAATCTACAAATAACTGAATAAAACGAAATTTACACTAATACTAGAACAAATATGTTAACAACATGCATCAGGCACGGATGTTACCACTTTTTAGACAATACCATTGTAAACAATTTGGTGAGAACAAAATCAATGTATGTAAATTTTATTCATACTACTAAATTTACCAATCACAAACTCAGGAAGGAAAACATTCACAATACAAAACTCAACAGACACTTAACTGTAAGGAAAACAATTCTAAAACTCATACTTCAAATACTGGCCCGTTAACATTTTTGACAAACCCCCTTTGTTTACCGTTTTTAATAACCAACGGTCAAAGCAGAATTTACTTTTGACGGATGATGACAATTCTCTCTGATTCCAATTTTTTGTCCTACTGACCCAAGTGCATAAACTTTTATTATTCAAGGATTAAATAAACAAATTATATTCTGTATATATTTTATTTATGGTAGTTTTTTATTCATTATCAAAGCTTAATTCCAAAATTTAAAGCGATTTTATAAAGTGTGGTTTATTTTTCCACGAGAGATGTAGTCGTAGTCAGTGTGGCCACAGAGAGATACCAGATATCGCTATTTGACCACGTTATCAGACGAAAAACCACGAAGCTGCAGTGTCGTCCACTTTTCGTGGCTCGTCTGCGGTCTTCCATACAAAGACGTGCGTTCCATTTTTTTTATTTTAGTGGCCGGCCACTTTCCACTAAACTTTCCTGTGTGCGGGCCGCCTAAGAAGGCCCGTAGCAATTAGGGCAAGTGATGGAGGGGAGATGGAGATTCAGTTGCCAAGCTACCCTACGTGAGAATCAGCTGAACTGGCAACTGGGCCCAGCATACAAGCAACAGCTAAAATATGTTGGGGAGTTTACAGAAGTCAAAAGAAAACAGATCAAGATGAGAATTTCTCAAGTAGATTGCCAGTCCATGGTTTGTTGACAAACCTGAGGCATAAAATAATTTTCACACACACGTGCATGCATATATATATATATATATATATATATATATATATATATATATATATATATATATATATATATATATATATATGTGTGTGTGTGTGTGTGTGTGTAAAATTGAAATATTAATAATGACTGAGTATGCCAGAATATGCAAAATAATTTCATTAAAAGATATACTATATATATATATATATATATATATATATATATATATATATATATATATATATATATATATATATATATATATGTATGTATGTATGTATGTATGTATGTAAAATTGAAATATTAATAATGACTGAGTATGCCAGAATATGCAAAATAATTTCATTAAAAAAATATACTAAAAAATAAGTATTCCTAAATTATTTGATGTTCTGCCATTGACTATGAACTGCTTTTGGCTGTTTTCGATAACTTGAACTGGATGAGTATGTACAGCTTTGCTAAAGAGAATAAAACTGAAACTGAAATGATGGATGCTTGTGAATATCAACTTACAAGCTTTATAAACTCAAGAGCTCTCACTTCGCATATATATATATGTGTGTGTGTGTGTCTACATAATACACACACACACACACACACATATATACACACATATATATATATATATATATATATATATATATATATATATATATATATATATAAAAACAAAGAGAAGCAGCTTATAGTCAATGGCAGAACATCAATAATGTAGGACTACGTTCCTTTATTAGTATATCTTTACTATGAAAGTACATATTCTGATATACTCAGTCATTATTAATAATCTATTTTACATATTAAAAAAGAATGTTTGCATGAAATCAGATATAGAAATTGAATATGTTACATCTTTTAATCAACTCCGGATAGTCAGAAGCTTCTAGAGTGTCGTCATTTTTAACCAGTGCAGTTTATCTTATCAATATGTACTGTATGACTAAACGACCCGACGCATTATATCTTATCAGAGTATGTAACTGTAAAACTACCAGTAAACAGATTACACAAAATATTCCCGAGAAATTTCCTGAAAAAATATTAAAGACACGCAATACTTGCACGATATGACATTTCGCAAAGTATATTAATTTTAGAGCAAATGATATTACTGTAACATAAAACCGTAAACACCAAGTCAATAGTAGTCGAAAAAGATTAGATTAATATAGTTTTAGTAGGAATTACAGCGCAATAGCATGAGTAATCCGCCATGGAACTATTTGGTGCCTGTGATGGCCTGAGACTACAAATACAGAATATGTGCGCAATTTCAGAAAAATATTAAACATTGACATAAATAGATTATTTGTAAAATGTACACGTTAAAAATATGTATGTCAACCCGAATGGTAGGATAAAATTATATTTGTTATTTTTTGGTAAATTTAAGTAAACTTTGATAAAATTCTGCTTGCAACAGTGTTAAAACTGTAAAATGTTGTATATTTTCTCTAATAAAAGAAAAAAAAACTACGGTACGCTGTAGCATTTAGGAGAGAGGGAGGGAGAGGAGGGACTGGGTTTTTGCTACAGCAGAGAGAGAGAGAGAGAGAGATAAAGAAAATAAAAAGGGACTTATAAACTGGTATCAAGAGAGAAAGAGAGAGGGAATGATTTACTGGTGTTACGAAGAGAGAAGCGAGGCGAGCTTGCAGGCATATTGATTGAGGCACCTGTGCCGTTGAAACACAGACCCCGTTCAGCACATGTTTGCTGCATGACTGGGTTGGGCTTGCTCGTGCTTCGAATGAGTCATTTCGGGCAACATACCAATGCCATGTTGTTGTCGACTTCAGAGGTTGTTTATCATCTACGAAAGACTTGTGTATCTGCTGATTTGTTAAAATTTCAGATTGGAGTCAAGGGTGGCGTTATTGAGTTATCATTCGGAAGGAACGATTGAGAGAACAGGCGAAGCCGTTTGGTACAATACGAACGGATCAAAGGTTCATGTTAGGATTCTGGAAATTACAGATGGACGTATACGTCAGTTGTTCTGGAAACTGAAAAGTTGCCAGCTGTAGGTTGCTTTCCATTATGCGCACTTAACTATTGTATCCTTTTCGTTTTTATTCCATTACTATCGATACTATTTTTTCCACTCTGTTCCACTTATGATTTCTCATACGGGCTGATGACCGTAATTATAACCGAGTTTGAAGAAATTATTTCAGACACGTATGTGCCAAACATAGTGAACATATACTGTAAGCCAGCCATAACTAAGATAGTGAGCACTGACTTAAGCCGTCAGCAGTTTAGTTTTAAAATTTTATGGTTTTCAGTATTTTGATTATATATCTGTTATTTGTAATGTGGGTGTCAAGGCCTTCTCACGCTAGTCAGCATTAGCCATCGAAATATGATAATGCCGGAGTTGTGATATCTTTTAGTCCGCAACTTAACGTGTGAGCGTATAAAATTGAAGTCACGAATAATTTTACATTTGTCTCGGCTATTCGTATTCTGAATCGGACACCATATAGTTACTTATCGTTCCATGTAATCATAAAACCCGTTAAATATATATATATATATTTATATATTATATATATATATATATATATATATATATATATATATATATATATATATATATATATATATATATATATATATATATATATATATATATATATATATATATATATATATATATATTTCACACAGTTATACACTTATTCCTTTAAATATACACGGTTAAGGGTTTCAGACGATTCTTAGTTGTGAAAATATTTATGCCTTGGATCTACATAACGAATCCCTCAAGTTTTGATTCAGACGAGGATATAGGGACTTTGCAGTGTTCCCAGTTTCCCACAAAAGAAAAAAAAAAAACCGGAGCGCTGTATCTCTCAAACAGAGCGGGGATTTCACAGCATCAAACGAGCAAATAAATGTAAAACAGCCTCAGAGTTTTCCTCACACTCTCGTCTGAAACCTAATGTCCATTCTTGAAGTATGACGGTAAAAACATTTATCTTCTTACAAGGTTAAGAAATTAATAATTAATTATTCTTGATCAAATTTATCTTTAACCATTTAAGAAGGAATTTACTGTGATTGCCACCAGGTTAAAAATGGCACGTACATTAAGGGAAAGATACATTTAATTTTTACAAGTATATACATAAAAACAAGAGCGAAATACAATAAGAGACAGACCTATCGATTGCTTGTGCAGGACGCAAGAACCGGTTTACTTACCAGGTGCTTACGGCACTCAGGGATACTAGCGTCAAATATATTTATTTATCTTTGCTTATGTAAATGTATACACATGTAGATAAAAACAGCAAATACATCTGATATATTTTTAGGGAAAGGTTTTTGTTTTAAAAAATCGTTGGTGACACTCAATAAACATAGTGAGGTAATTTTACGTGTGTGTATATATATATATATATATATATATATATATATATATATATATATATATATATATATATATACGGAGATAAATAAATTTATTAGCAGGAGTTACTGTCTTCACTCTGCTAAATAAGGTTTAATATGAGCCGAGGTTTTATGGTAATCATTCTCATTCTGTCGAAGAAGCTATGGGAACCCATAAAAGTTATAGATGAAGAACTAGCTCAAAAACACTCCAATTTCAAACAAGGTAACCTCCAAGTGACAGTGAGCACTTTTCATGTGTGGATCGTAACATTGTTTTGTGGATTTATTGGGGACATTTAGCATATTTGAGGGAACAGTTATTTGAGGACCTGAAGTATACCACAATAATATTTCCACAAATTGGTGCTTAATTATAGAAATGTGTACTGCTGTGGTAACTAACTACACTGAAAGGTTACACTGACGTGGGCTTATCTGATATGATATCATATCAGTGCAATGAAAACCCCATTTTACCTCAGCCGTCATTTTCATTATATATTAATGAACACAAACCAGTGGTAGTTTATAAAATGTTAGGCATACATATAAATGAAAGAAAACTTACTAAATTATGTATTCACACATAGGCCTACATATAAAGGAATATGACTTCAGTCTATATTTTACAGCTGTTAATTTAAGTACTGTAGTTTCATTCGTTGCAATTGTATGCAAGTAAATTACTCGTTCCACTTAGAATCACTGAGGATATCCGCTGTTGGTGTATGAATAATCAAGCATAGTATAATTCTCCATAAGAATACTGGGCCACGGCTCAAGACTAGTCGACGATCTACTGCCTGTGGTGGTGTTTAATTTCCGCGCAAAGTAACAAACAAAATGTTGAAGCATGTTTATTACTAAAATAAAGAAGACGTAACTACATAGGATTTGAAGTGAACGTATGACATTTAAGGCTATTTTTGGAGGAAAGGACATTTCAGGATATTTTAGGAGACCAAGACCATAACCCCTCATTTCCGTTGACTGCTATACGTATAGACGACGTAGCTTCATATTCAAAAGACAAAATAGCGTCACTTTCAATTAAAACATAAGTGCTAGAAAACGAGGGAATCAGAATTCACAGTTGGCTATAACTCATAATTTGATGAAAAGGGTTCGTAAACAACTCTGCTTAGGCTAACTAAGAGTGAATTTCGAGACTAATAATGTTACCTTGAAAATTTATTTGCATATGGGTTTACAATATATCTTTTGAAATCTGGGGTTATTACGAATGCTATATATCTGGAGTTTGTAGATTAGGCCGCTTTCATATATTAGCAAATAGTCATAAGCAAGTTTTCATTATGCATTATTTTTCGGATTGCTTAAAAATTGTATTTTTTATCAATAAAGGTCATAAACTTATTGGGTCATCCCCTTACTTTTCCCGTCGTGTCTTACTCATCTAATATTGAATTTTCACACACCTGACGTTCCTGTTGACGTGAAAATACAAGACCATTGAAATACCAGTGTTGGTTTCAATATGGCGCCCGTTCCAGCTCCCGACTTCTCATTGTTCAGAATCTTTTTCATCTTTCTTTTGTAGTTCGAGCGGGAGGAGTTGATTTTTCAAACCATCATGTCTCTGCCGGCATTGGGCTCTATTTCCTTCAGTTTATTTACTAATTTCACGTCGCCTTTTCTTTTCAATGTTGTGTTCTTACACGCATCGCTTCAGACTTCCATAAAGCCCCTTTTACACGGGTCAAGTAGAGAGGCAAGTCAAGTGTGCAAGTAACTTGCTTCAAGTAAATTGACGTGTGTAAACACAATGTTTACACACGGCAAGTAACTTGTAGCAAGTTATTGCACACTTGACCTGCCTTTCTACTTGTCACGTGTAAAAGAGCCTTAACAGAATATTGTGCTTTAATACGAACTGATGGAGTAAACGATTCTCTGTGTATACTGAGCAATAAGAGAGAGAGAGAGAGAGAGAGAGAGAGAGAGAGAGAGGAAGTTGTCACAGAAAAAACATCAAGTATCCCTAATACTTGCCTTTCTTAATTAAGCAAGTTAAGTAATTAGCAACTTGCCACGCAAGCTGAGAGGCAAGGCGAGTTAACAGGCCGTAGTTCTATTTCGGGCAACTTGCCTCCCCTCCCTACATGCTGGCAAGCTACTTGCCACTTACTTGGCCTGTGAGAACACTACTTGGTCGTCTTCCTCTCCAGCTCAGTTGCCGGACAGGCATTGTGCAAGAGCATACGGTTTTTGTTTATTGCCAATTGTTGTGTTTTATACTCTCAGAAATGCCTGCAAGGTGGACTGAGGAACTCACATGCAAGTTTGTGATGGTGTATAAGGAGCACGAGTGTTTGTGGAACATGCATGCTGAAATATACCGAAACAAGCAGGCACGGCAGCGTGCTCTCAATGACCTATGCGTGAAGATGGAAATAGAAAACTTTGGGATAAATGACGTAAAACAGAAAATTAAAAGTTTAAGGGCAACATTTCAGCAAGAACAGAATAAAATAGAAAAGTCAGAACGTTCAGGTGCTGGCCCTCAAGACGTGTATAAGCCTGCAATAAAATGGTTTCCATTAATGAAAGACGTCATGAAACAAGGAACACTGAAACGAACGTCACAAAGCAATTTGGTAAGTACATTTATTTATCACAAAAGCTAGCCTACATTACATCATATAGTACTTGATAACATGATACTGATATTATTTGACATATGAAAATGCAATGACATTTTAGTTTCACAATACTGAAATACTCAGTGAACCATTCTGTCCTGCCATGACAATTTGCCTTCTGTCACGAAATACTGCTTATATGCGTCTCTGATAGCTTTTGCATCTCTTTCATGGCGATTAATACCGACACGAGTTATAGTATGTAGTCCTGTAGTTTGTGATCTCCAAGTTCCATGAATCCTATCACCTGTGTAGTATCATCTGCATCTAAACAACCATATGGTAAATAGTCACGACCTGCATTGCATCTCAACCAGTTATGAAGCATACATGATGCACGCACTACCTTGTCTAGTGTATCAACACTGCACGCAATAGGTCTTTCAAATACTCGGAATCTACTAACTAAAATCCCAAATGCATTTTCCACAATTTGCCTGGCTCTAGACAATCTATAGTTAAAGACTTTTTCTTCTTAAATTCATTCCTGAGGAAGGCTTCATCAAAAAAGTTTGGAGCGGGAAAGCATCATCCCCTACAATGACACCTCCAGAGAACACCTTTGAAAAATCCCTCCATCAGATACAGATCCTTTACATCCAATATCAGTGCATCTAAAACAATAGTCATCATCAACTAAGGCCATCAAAATAATGCTGTTGCTTTTCTTGGAATGGCAGAAGGTGCTGCCACAATTAGGAGGGGCTCGAATTTCAATATGGTTGCCATCCACTGCTCCGTAACATTTAGGAAAGTTCCAGTGATCACTAAAACCTCTTTCTATGTCTCTCCACGCCTCTTCTGACTCGGGTACCTGTAAAGAAGGCAGAGTGCGTAGCTTCATAATTCTAGCATTGTTAATTTATAGTATACGTTAGAATACTATTTTATGCATTGCAGGATACAGCAGCTGACACACCAGGGGGAGATGACCATGGTATTCAAAGCAATTTAGGAGAAGGTGATTTTACCCAACATTCTGCGCATTCCCCACAATCTGAAAACATTGAGGGGTATTCAAATCCAGCCGTATCTATGCAGAAAACAGGATCAGGGAAACGAATCAGTGAAGTAACAGCAGCCATAATGGAGCTTAAAGAACTAAGTAAAGCCATCATTAATTCCAAGCAAGTCGATGATGAGTGTGAAGCATTTGGAAAACACGTTGCAGTTCAGCTAAAAAAACTACATACTGAACACTGCATTTTGGCTCAAGAGGATATACAGCGGGTGTTGACAAAGTACAGGCTCGCAGCACTCTCATCCAACAATTCATAAAACCAACAAATGTATTTATATATTTCAGTGAAAGTGGTTGTTATTTTTGTGCTTGAGAGCAGTATTTTGTTTTGTAACAAACATGACTGTAAAATACAATATAAAACATTAATTGTTAAGATGGATATAATAAACACTTAAAATCTCATTAAAATACTTACCTTCATATATTCATGCAACTTGTTGTAAATTATGTCACATACTTCAGGGATTAGCTTAGAAATTGCAGCAATTGAAACCCGAAACTGGTGCCGTATAGATTTCTGGATGAATTTCCCGTTGCTAGATATGTGAGGGTTATTTCCAATTTGATTCCAGCTGGTAATGCATCTCTCATCAAGGTATCACAGTTCTGTATTTCAGGACCCACTGCATCAAGTAACATATCAAACAACCTCGGGGACATTCTCAACCACGCTCTATATTCATTGTGATGATCTTCCAAACGAGGCTCTCTTAAAAGTGATGATGAAGCCCCATGTTCATTTCTTCTTTGTATCCATTCCCTCACCCATATTCGCTTTTCTTTTTGAACCTCCTCCTCAAATGGTATTTCTAAAATTTCACCATACAATACTTGACATTATTAATCACAGTCTTTGCACGACCCATTGTCAGAGAGTGGAAGGACGCATTGTACGCGCCAAACGTACACCACACTTTTTAATCGATCACTTGTTGCGTGTAAACAACACTTGCCATAACTACTTGTAAAATGAGAGCAGGTTACTTGCACACTTGACTTGCCTCTCTACTTGCCCGGTGTAAACACGGCTTTGATGATAAAAGTACTGTATATATAAAGATATTGAAGTTTCATTTACTATCGCCTTTTCTGCTTTTTACGCTTTCCTTATTGTCAGTAATCTCTTGTGTATGTCCATTTTATCGCTTTCCTTCGGAGCAGTGATTTTTGTTATAGTAAATATTTCATTAAGCATGAAGGAAAGCATTAGCCTATTTTTTTTATTTGATCGAAGACATGTTCATCGGAGGATCATTAAATTCATTTTGTTTGTATTTATCAAACACATGCAGCAATTCTTCACATCCTTTTACAGGAGCATTTTGAGTTTCTTTAGCAAATTACCAATTTACATTTTGTGGGCTATTAAGAAAATACTAAATTTTCATTTTTTAAACAATCGTTGAAAAACGGCACATTACTTAAATATTCCACTATTTTATTCTTATACTGAAGTTAAAAGATGAGGAAAAAATGTAAATCTTGTGATATTCCGATAAAAGAATTCATAAAATAATCTTTTCCAAGATTGCACCTCCTATCTCGAGGTACCTTCATAAACAAATTAATTTTCGTTATAGTCATTTTCATGGGAATGATATAACAATGAATGCTAATAAAGATAATTTATTTCAAAGGCTCATCTGCTATCAACTGACTGACCTTTCTCGAAACCGGCTCTTGCGCCATTCTGGGAAACTTCTCACGGGAAGCGTCACGCGTTTTCCCCACTTGACTCAATGACAGCGCTATTTTAAACCCTCCCGATGACGAGGCATTCTTCTCTTTATTATTTTGTTGGTAGATATACTGATATTATTTTTGGGAAATTGTTCGTTATAATTCATGACTGAAGTCATATTACGGTTTTTTTTTATGGTAAGGTGCAGAAATATCTAGCTATCAAGGCAAGACAAAGTAGGCCTACAGTAGAGCAATTTGTTGTTCTGCTGCCTCATTAGTGAACAGATCACGTGAAGGTCGCATGAATTTTTGTCAGCGAGTGGCTCTTAAATCTCGCTCTGTCTCTCTCTCTTTGATCTTTCACATTAAGTAAATAAGTTCTTTATCCAGTGTAATAATTAATGTTTCCGTAACTCAGCGCTTACTTTTATAATTTCTGGTAAATTTAAGACAACTTTGATAAAATTCTGCTTGTAATACTGTTAAAACTAAAATATATATTTTCTCTAATAAAAGATAAAAAAAAGTTCTCTCTCTCTCTCTCTCTCTCTCTCTCTCTCTCTCACACACACACACACACACACACACACACACACACATATATATATATATATATATATATATTATACACACATACACACACACACACACACACATATATATATATATATATATATATATATATATATATATATATATATATATATATGTGTGTGTGTGTGTGTGTGTGTGTGTGTGTGTGTGTGTGTGTGTATGACAGAATATGCACGATTCATATAAATATGAATAAAACGAGTTGTAATACTTCCTATGTTTTTTGTACTGATGTTTCCTTTCGGTTTAGACCATCTAGAGTGAAGAGCTTCAAAGAATTCCCAAGTACTTTTCACATTCATATATCATTTGGCCCCCATGCCACTTTTTATTCCCTTTTTTCTTAAGTCACTGTTCATTTGACAACGCAGGTTGTGCCACTTTCTTGTTATGTCAAGTGCAGGAATTTTTAGTATCTCTGCTTTTTTTTGTAGCACTTGCTTTCTTTTCCTTGTGGCGATTTAATGAGACATTCTACAGTTGGGGAAACCTCTCACACTGTTGTAAGAAAAGCATTGTTTGAGAACTATTCTACTTACATTTCTCAATGGATGGCATATCGAAAACAGTACGAGAAATTACAGCTAGAACGCTTTCGCTTCCATTTACACCATCTAGAGCAATGATCCCCAACGTGGAGGCAATTTGATTTTTAAGGGGGTGGGGGGCAATTCGAAGATGAGTTAATAACAGTGAATTTTCTCTAGCAAGTCTGTGTTTATGAGTGTGTGCGCGAGTTTAATACATACGGTGTATATACAGTACGAATACTTAAAAATACTAGTGTGTATGTACATGTGTAGATGTGTAATTGCATATGTACTCCATATAATATATTATCACCATCGTTATTACAACCATCACATGGCTTTCATAGTTTCAATGCAAGGAAACTGTTGCTGCCATTCCCACCTTCATATTTAGCTGAATGTGGATTTAGTGCTGTAACTCATTTGCTACCGAAGAAAAGAAAACGACTGGACATCGCTAGACGAGGTGATTTGAGACTGAAGCCGACTAATGTAGTAAATAATATAAAATCTCTCTGCAGCAGGCCTGAAGCGCAAGGATCTCACTAAGACTAACTTTAGTCATCTTATCTTGAGGCGAGTGTATTTTCAAAGTGTATTTTTTTGCATTTGATAGGTACGGCCTTTATTTTGTTGAAAATGCAGTAAGAAGAAGTAATTCAAATTATCGAAGTATTACAGTACAGAAAAAAGCTTAAATTCAAATTATTTTATACTGTATACATTTCAGTTCTCTATTTGATGCTTTGAAACTTTATTTGCTGTTTCCATATGAGACAATCCACAAATATTTTAATATTCTATTTTCTCACTCTCTCCCTCTATTACCAGTGAATATTCTTTTATTAATATTATCATCGTCATCATCATTGTTATTTTAATATTACTTGCTATTCTTTTTTTTTACAATTTCTTACTAATTTCTTTCTCAGAACTTTAACTGTCTTTTGGTTCTTTTATTTTTCTCTTCCATGAAGGCCGTGTTCTTTAGAAGCTTGTTTAAACCAATTAATGGCCTTTTTGGCTTCCTCCACGTGAATAGGAGTTCAATTTTTGAATAATAAAAATTATATATCAGCACAGGAGGCATTAGGATTTTAGAGGTGATTAGATGGGGCATGGCCAAAAAAAGATTGGGAACCACTGATATCCTGGAGAGTTTTACCTGGGACAAATCTAGCTAAAAAAAATCTTCAGAGTAAACGTACCTTAACAGTGAAACTTCCTTCCCCGGGAAATTCTGAAATAGACAATGATTTTTATTCTGTTCAATTACAAATATTTTAGTTTAATAAAAAAAAAAAAAAAAAAGTCAATAGTGGTACGAAAGATATTCTGGTAAAACTGACCGACACGAAATAATACATATTCCTTAATTGGTAACACTGGCAGTTGCCAAGTCAGTTTCTTGAAAATTCCTCTTTAATTGTATTCAACTGAAACTACTACAGTATATATTCGAATTTCTTCCCAATTACTATCAGTTTAGATATTTTAATTCTTCGACATTTTCACCCCAAAATCTGATATTACACGGGTTTCAAGACGAGAAATTAGTGTTTTTATAATATATGGATGTTAGATTTCCTCGAACTTGTAAACATCAGTTTTACCAGTCATCGACCTAAATGTTTCGTATTTTCATTTACATACGCCGGTACAAGACGTACCCCTGCACCACGCAGTTCGCTGTTGCCTTGTTCACATGCCTTGGAGGTCTGTGACTCTGTTGGCATGCGTAACGTTAGTTTGCGCTTTCTTATCGTTATTGAAATAGACCGCAGATTATAGTTCTGCAATGGTAATAAACAATCCTTCAAGATATAAGTTGGGAGTTAAATATATATTTCTTTAGTTACTGCCAGAATCCTCTAACTACTACATTGGCGGAACTTTTTTTCTTTGTAAAATATAAGCAAATTCCTTTCTGTTGTGAAATGAATGCCGATTTTCCATGAATATATATGGCATATCAATCGAGAATATCGTATAGTGTCA
Organism: Macrobrachium rosenbergii; assembly: GCF_040412425.1. Taxonomy (NCBI): domain Eukaryota; kingdom Metazoa; phylum Arthropoda; class Malacostraca; order Decapoda; family Palaemonidae; genus Macrobrachium; species Macrobrachium rosenbergii. The sequence continues at coordinate 17,584,631 of NC_089760.1, read as the reverse complement.
GTCCTACTTTGAAAGTAACACGTCATAAGACTGAGAGCAGCCCAGGATCCTGACACAGACAGCTCGGTGCGGTGATACCGCATGTTGCCATATGCTGGTTAGTGTTCCTGCTATCTTTCGCATTGTCCTTTATTATATTGTTGTATCTGTATAGACTGTAAAGCTTCCGTCTATAAAACTAATTTTCATGCCACAAAAATGCCGTAATGTTTCATGGAAAATAAATAGTGAAAAAATTGTACCCGGTGGCAATTTAGATTTGGGTGATGGGGAGGGACGGGGTGAATGAGGGATAAGCTCAAGGTTTTAACGATACTACATTTAGTTTTATGATTATGAAACGTAGTTTATGGTTATAGCAAGAGGAAAGCGCATAATTGTTTGAAAACGTTCCAATCCTAGCTGAAATGTAATAAGGTTAACATGACCAAAATTAATTTTGAAATTAAGCAACAATTTCAACAATATTTTGCACTTTCTTTTCGCGACCATTAATGGCAAAAAAATTAAATAGAAAAAGTTAGTTTTCCTGTTGTAATGAAACTTGTTACCGTCATCGTTGCTTATGATTGCATGCTTAAAGTTACATTAAGGTCAGCATTAAGTTGATTAATGTTACTATTTGCAATTAAATGTATCCGTCATTTGGTTTCAGAACTTGCAACAATAGTAACTTCGAAATACCGACAGGTTACAATAATGTAACGCAAGCTCCCGGTCGCTGTAACAAACCAATATAATTGTCTAGCCATGTAGAAATTTGATTATAAATTTACGCACACCCACTCAAGATGTGCTTCGCTTCATATTAGTTTATTATTATTATTATTTTATAATTTATTTTTGTAATTTACTTACAATTTATTTGAAATGTCGAATGTATAAAATACATTTTACTAACAAACATACAATTGGTGAGATACAAAATATGGTATATTTGACCTATGAAGGATTTCTTCTTGACATTTATTTCACCTAGCAAATTACATAGTCAAAATTGATTCTTACTAACATTCTACAGTACATATCAGATTTATCATGCAGTTATTTTCCTCAATGGACGCGGAGGTAAAACAGGGAAAGTAACTGTCGCCGTTGGTTCTGTATTTAACGGAGGCTGGAAATTTTCTACTTTGCGACATCTTCGGCAGGGTCCTTCGCCCTTCTGTGGGTCTGGAGCTTTCAATATCCTAACGGTCTTCCAAGACTTCTTTTCCACGGTTTCTTGATGTAACTGCGAGGGTAGCCCTCTGGACTGATCTAAAAAGCTTTGCAAGGCATCGAAGTTGAATGTTACGAGTGTCTCAAATACCGCTCCTGCAGAACGGCGTTCTGGCGAGGACGATTCGGGGGCAGCTACTGCACCTTCACCGGCATTCTCTGGTCCAGCAGCTGCGCCTTCAAAGGTATCCGATCTCCCTTCTGATGATTCATCCTCGTTCGATGAAGGGCCCTTTTCCCCGTGGAATCGTCTCATTTGGTCAACGATAATCAAAGATTCCAAGTCACAATCGGCGCGTTCATCCAGTTCTAACAGTCGAACCTTCCGGAACGGACACTTGAAGGCAATGGCCACATGGTCCTGATGACAGTTCCTGCACTTGGGGTTCTCTTTGTTGGGGCAGCTTATGTCATCGTGGCCAGGCTCGGCGCATATAAAGCAAAGCTGTTCACTACTGGGGCAGTCGACCCTCCCGTGGGCGTAGGAAAAGCACCTAGGACATTGAGGAACTCGTGAATACCGCTGAGGGTCTATATCTCGGGTGGTAAAATTTTCCGTCTCGATGCATCTTGCTTCTAAAACCCGTTGAGCCTCTTCTGGAGAATTAAGTTCCACTCGTAGTCTTTCTCCCATGAGCGTCATGTTAATAACTTTACAACCGATTCCCTCTTCAATCTCTTCCTTCAAGCCATCTTCTCCAAAGCGTCGGTAAAATCGTGAGGCGTTGTTAATGATGAAAGTGCATTTAGCTCTATAATCAGGAGGTTTAACTACCTCTATGCCTTCGATAGACAGGGCCTCTCTGGTAGCGGTATCCAAGTACTTGATTTTATCTTCGTAGTTTGCTAGCTGGACAGCAAATCCCTTTTGGTTCTTTCGAAAACCCGTTAAACGTACGCCAGTTATATCATGGAGGATCCCCATTATTCTTCGTTCCGCGAGCTTCGGATTGTTATTATCCTTTATACTGATGACTGGCATGGTGTTTTCGGTTATAATAAATGAAAATAAACAGCCAGACAGCAACAGCGTCTACAGATGCGGTATGTCCTCACCGTGTGGTGGGAGCAGCAGGAGTGGAACCACGCAGACTCATGCCCGCACCACTCGCACCAGCGCCAGTGCGGCAGCGGCAGTCAAAGCGACAAGGGTTGGCGTTGGGGTCTTGGGTTGGTAGGGCTGGGATCTGGGGAGGTCTGTACGTGGGAGCGTTGGGGTCTTGGATGGGGGGAGGTCTGTTCGTGGGAGAAGTGAGAGAAGGATCGATCAGACCATGTGGTCGTGGTCGTGCTGGGACGGAGAAACCCACATGGCCGGAAAGATGACGTTGCTTACTTTCGTTGGGGGAGGACTGTAGAGCTATTTTCCCGGCTAAGGGAAGATGGGGTCAAGAAAATTTTTTTTTTATTTAATTATTATAATCTACATACAATATTTACAATAGTTCTTTACAATGAAATTAGCATGACTTGGTTCTACTAAATATAAATGACCGTACTATAGTGAATTAAATTCTTCCAAGAAATTCCCAAAGGTTTTCGTGATCTTATGAGCATTGTCAAAAATTAATTTTATATCGTCTTTGTATTGCATGCACTTCATTCTTACACGGTCCTTTATATTTTCAGGCAATAAATTTGTGTTTCTGCATGACCACATAGTTGTAATATAAGAACACAGGAAATCTGGTAGAGCAGAAGAAACGTTACATGCGTTAAACCTGTGTTAAATTAATTTGAATTATACTGTGAAGAAAGACGTCTTAACACATTTTAAATGAGAATAAAATTTCTTGTGTGTAGGTTCAATTCTGAGACGAAAAATTTTTTCACATTTCTACAACAGTGACAACATACCATATACATATAATATCGCTCATTATCTAATCATAAACATTAAAATTTGTACTTTAGATACTACTTAAAAGGAGCAGCCTTCCAATATGAACTTTATCGGTACCCGAAAACAAGAAAGCATGGTTTGTATGCAGTCCATTTTCGGAACCTTTTTTATTCAGTATCTGTGGTGACGAATACGACACCTGAATCAGCTTGGAGGTTAAATCATAGTACGTAAAGAAACGGCGTGTTTTTAGGCAGGTGTGACAAATGGAAATTGAAGAGGAGCAACGCATGAGATGGGCTCACTTCCTTCCCTGAGAGGAGTTGCTCCATATTCGGGGGGGGGGGAGGTTAGTGTGGTCCCGGCACCTCACGTGGTGGTGTACTCCAAGCTATGGGCATTACTTAATGTTCTTTGCAGCGTACCTTCGCCCCCCAGCTGCAACGCCTTCAATGCCTTTTACTGTCCAGCCGTTCATATGCTTTCTTCCTTTTTAACACCCTCTCTTAACAATTGTTTCATAGTGCAACTACGAGGTTTTCCTCCTTTTACACCTTTCAAACCTTTTTACTCTCAATTTCCCTTCAGCGCTGAATGGCCTCATAGGTTCCAGTGCTTGGCCTTAGGCTTAAATCTTTTATTCCAATTCTTGAGAGGGATTGCAAGCAAAACAAAGGCTACATTGTTTGAAGTAAAGGGAGGAGTTAGCTGATAATTTTTTTAATGAAGTACCGTGGCAAAATAACTGTGCACAGAAACCACTGCTGAAAAAGTTCCCTATTGTGGTATCCCCAAAGATAAATTTGTAAAAAAAGCTTGTACTTGTAATGAAATGTAATGTAGTTTAGCTTAAAATAATTAGTACTTATTGGGCTAAATACTGTTTACTTACTGTACTTGATGCTGGTTTAGGTTTGTTCTTGTCCCATAGGAATTTCAGACTGTCAAAGGCAAACCATGAGCTAGTGTAAACCTCGTGTACTCCTGAAAAAAAAAAAGTGACTGTTTTCGTTGGAAAGTCCTAGAATGTTTTGCGTATATAATCGATATATTTTCGTTTTTTTTTAGGTAAGGAAATAAATAAGAACAAAGTATTTTTCTTTTGTAAATACTTTTTATTTAAATGTAGCTTAGTTTTTTCTTTTATCACACTGTAAATTATTGGTTTGAGTAACATGGTTGGAGCTATTACAACATTAAATGCAGAGTAGGAATATGGAATATATTTGTGAATGACGCGTTCATATATTACAGTATGGTTAAATAAAGTTAATACGATAGTATTTACTCACCTTTTCCAGTACCAGTGCTCTTCTTTATTTTCATTTTTTCCCTCCTTAGGGCTGCCAAAAGATATTCCATCTTCTTCTTGCACACATCTACCGATGTTCCCATTTCCTTGGCTACTTCCTCCCACGCATCTTGTTTTCGATGCTTGTTGTAATGAGCCACGTGCCTTGGGTCCCAAATCAACTCCCTTTTCTGGTAGGCTTCTATGAACCGTATGGTCTCCTCCTTACTCCACTCCATTTAGTAACAATACTAGATAGTCCTTTACACTAAAAAT
>NC_089760.1:17557500-17577500 GCF_040412425.1 Macrobrachium rosenbergii | reverse complement strand
TACCTGGAGTAATGGTAGGTAATACCTGCTTTTACTTTAGACTATTTTTACGCAAGGAGAGAGAAAGAGATTGATTTATAGATTTTAGGCATATATGCCAAGCACTGGGGCAACTAAGGTCACTCAGCGCTGAAACGGAAATTGATAGTGAAAAGGGTTGAAAGGTGTTACAGGAGGAAAACCTCACACTTGCTCTATGAATCAATTAGGAGAGGGTGGACAGTAAGGTGGAAGAAAGAGAATATGAACGGAGGTTGAGTAAAAGGAATGAAAGCAGTTGCAGCTAGGGGCCGAAGGGACGCTGCAAAGAACCTTAAGTAATGCTTACATTGCACCAAATGAGGTGCACTGACGGCACTACCTTCCTACGGGGGAGGGAGAAAGAGAGAGAGAGAAAATATATATCACATTGCGCTTTCCCTCTGTCTCCTCAGTTTACGTAGTCCACATGACTGGGCCTGCATCCTGTCCTGCACACCTAGCCAAGAAGAGTAATTTGACACCATGACTGATTTCGCAGTAGGAATACAGTTAAATTGGCCGAAACGCCCAACCGGCAAAATTCTGTCTTATTCCAAAGAATATTCACTCTTAAAAATCTTTACAGAGTTTAAGGTCAAATATAAGAAACTTGAACATAATTCCTTTGATCAAATGACTTAAACTGATACTAATTATAGTGCCATGTTAAAAACTACATTCTGAAAAATGTAATTACTTTAGGATATCTACGCAAACACGACAATCGTCGCGTTGCGGGGGTTAAAGGAACAACAACGACAATTTGGATACACACTCGAATGCTTTTTTTTTTTTATATCATATTCTCAGTGGAACAGCTAAACACAAAACGTAGACAGCTGTATGGACAGCTTACTCGGCTGACCTTGAGTTTAAAGCATACACGCAGACAAAAAGATGCTTCGCCTTCTTTGATCCCTTTTTTTTCATATCTTTCAAGGTGAAATTGTCGGTCAGTTGCAACAACGTCTCATTGCCATAACCTTAGAACCACGAATTTGTTTCGTGAGCTCTTACATAAGTAACTCAAACCGTAAAATTGATAATTGTAATGAAATGGGATATATATATATATATATATATATATATATATATATATATATATATATATATATATATATATATATATATATATATATATATATATATATATATATATGTGTGTGTGTGTGTGTGTGTGTGTGTGTGTGTGTGTGTGTGTACTATTTAAGATATCTAATCTCAACTTTAGTACACATTTGCAAGGATCATCCAGAGTAAGGTGTACGTGGCCATACAATTTTAATATAGGCAATGGAATAAAATTTTGCAGGCCCCTGGCATAGTTAAAAACCAACACTTCAGTGCCAGGAATACCTTGACCATACTAGTGCGTTTGTTCTACATCGAAAATGATATTTCATTTTCCGATATTTCAGATGTAGTTCAATATGTTTTTGTGAGGATTTATTTTCCGCACGCTTTGCTTGCACATGTGCAAAATATGTGCTTTAGCACATTTAAATACCTCCTGGTATCCTTCACATTCCCTTGATATCAATTTTCTTTTTTTTTTATTAGGATCGTGTATGCCATGTACAGCATTTTCCTTTCACTTTCAAACTTCTCTTCCTTGTCTAAGCCTGCACTGCTCTCCTGCTCTCAATACCTCTGTCAGCTGCTCTACTTTCTCTATCAAAGTCTTACCATACACTTTCCTTGGCGTAATATAAGTAATGATATGATCATGTGATTTTCTGTTTTATCTAGTCTTGTTTTTAGAGGGACACATGTAAGCACACACGTACACATATGTATGACTTTTTTCTCACAGAAAGGTAGTATTGGAGAAGACATTGCAAATAGGCCGAGAGTGGGTCAAGGGAGCAGCACTGACATGGTTTCCATAACAATCCTTGGCTTAATGTAACCCATTGTAAAATGATGACGTGTGAGCTGACAAGTGTGATCGTGTGTATGTGTGTGTGTGTTGTGTATGGATGTGGGTGTTTGTGAGAGAGAGTATGTATATGTATATATATACTGTATATATATGTATATATATACTTTAAAATTAAATAAAAAGAAGGTGGGAGACCAATGGTTTTATTACAATGCTGCTGGGTTACAGAAAAAGGGAAGGAGGGGGCGGATTATTTAATATTCTGAATTTGTGTCAAAAGAGGATGAGAAAGACATAAATGATTTAATATTGTAACTAAGAGTAAGAGAGAGAGAGAGAGAGAGAGAGAGAGAGAGAGAGAGAGAGAGAGAGAGAGAGAGAGAGAGAGAGAGTTAAAATAAACAGAGACAAGAGAAAAGTAGTGTGAGACTGCAAGCGTGGAATTTACAATAGAATCATTTTAACGTTCGTTGAAGAAACCGAAAATGTTGCTAACGTATCCTGTTTAATAAATAGCAGTGATGACCGTCTCCCTGTCTATTAACAAAAAAGATCGCAACACTTCAAGAAGATTCGTTCTGAACGCGTCTTCTGTCAGCTGACCGCAGAGCCTTCCCATAAAGGGGATGGGGGATAGCGGAGTTACTGTGAAAACCAGTGTTCACGCTCGATTCTTCATTTTAATGTGCTGAAATCTCCGATGAACACATAGGCGCGTTTTTATGAAGGTTTCTTTCTTTTATTGCAAAACTCTGGGACGGTCTCCTCTGTAATGCTGGCGATGACGAAACCAGCAAGTTTACAGTAAAAGGGCGACGGTGTAACAGTACCGTGAAGCGCAGAGGTTTTCGAGCTACAATGTTTTTTATAACGAATAAGTTTCCATATTTTTTTCTTAAATAATTTTTGTTCACTTGTTAGGCTTGCTCAAATGAATGTTTTCACGTTTTTAATAATAATATTAATATCAATGATACTGATGACTATAACACTGACTATATGATACTGTACTTCCACACTTGTAGTACCATCTGTGGAACTCTCCCACAGTGCATATTTTCTTGTTACTTATACGGGAAAAAAGAAAAGGAAGAGTCAGTACCTGTTGTTCTAGAAGAGACAGAGAGAGGTATGTACTATTAAAGAGAGAGAGAGAGAGAGAGAGAGAGAGAGAGAGAGTATAATATGAATTGCGTCAACAGAGAGTCTAGACTGAGGAGAGAAAGAGTGACTTAATATTACACAAAGGCATTAAGATAGGTCAAGAATAAACGCGGATAGATCGACAAAGAATAAAAAAAGTTTCACACAGATCCCACGTCATGAATGAGTCACTGACAGGCGCTCGAAATCGTCCATTCCGTTACGCTCGTAAGAACCTTGATCCGGCTTTCACTTCGTGGAATCGCTCGACCAACAAACACTGCAAACTTCTAACTTTATTAGTACCAACACTTATTGAAGAAAAGCCGAGAAGCGTTTATAAAACACCATGCAAATTTGCTTTTTTTTCCTGGCTATTTTTGCTGTTATTGTGCTCTTGACGATCTGTTTGTTAATTCACATTGATTTTATTTTTTATATTTCAGCTTGTCAAATAAGATGTCATCTTGTTACACACACACACACACACACACATGTACGGTACATATCTTCATAATTTTCATTCTTGTTATAGTTTTTTTAATATTTTATTTTTGCAAACATTTTGTAATGAAGAATTCATAAAAAAATTGAAAATGTAAACACAATAAGACGAATTTGGTACATATCTTAAAATACTATATTTTTTTAGATTTTCATAATTAAAGTAACACGACATTTAATTTATATTATAAATGAGCGATTTTGTCATTTACAATTCTCACATTCCCATTTTCTATACTTTTGAGAATATTCTTTAAAATAAACAAGCAGGAAAGTTAGGAGAATGCTGACACGGTAACCTTAAATATATAAATCTGTATAATATTTGCTCGAGGAGATGTTGTCATAACGGAGACTCGGTTACTCGAAGGATACTTGAGTCATCTTAGCTGGCCTTCAGTCGCACTTCGTAATGAGTCGACAGGACTGAAGAATATGAAGTCATCTCTGTAGGCTGTTGAGCTAGATGATTGCTCCTACCAGCAAACCACTATAACGTTGTTTTTCCCTTGCTGAAATTTTATAAAAATAATAATAATAATCATCATCATCATCATTATTTTCAACACGAGGCCATATACATGAAAAAAGTAGAGGCATTACAATAGACGCTCACAAAATAGATAAACGAGTTAAATTGATAAGAATGATGACTGGCAATATCCACACAGTTGCTGATGTAGTATTAGAAATAAATAGTAATTATACTATTGGTAGTGACAGTATTATTATCGAGAATAATAGTAAAAATATTTTTCAAAAAGCATATTAAAAAATTGATCAATTAAAGACATATTGCCTACAAACTAATTTCCTGCTAGGGACCTTAGGTGGAATACACAAGTCAGGTCCAGGGGGCTAAATACGACAATTCCTATAACCTTTCCATTTATAAAGGAAAGGTTCTTATCTCCCCTAGCAGCTACCCTTCACTAGCCTCTCCCAGTGATTCAGTTTTCTTTTTTTTTTTTATCATTGTCATCAACACCAGGTTCCACCCAGGAGTGTTTAGTTTTTCTCACAGATGTTTTCAGTGACCTTGTTAACTTATTGTTATTAAAATGTTTGCCAGACGAATGTTTACCTTCCATTAGCATAACCAACAACACCCATATCAGCTTGCGATATGTAAAATCATGCGATTGTCGGTTGAGTGATTAAAAACTATTCGCTAGGTTAGTTTGATTACTACTGATAAACCCCAAAACATTAAACACGAGTTACCTTTATTGAAGCCTCATAGTTTCAACCTCGAGGGAAACTGTCATGTTGTCAAGGTCTTCTTGACCTTCACTTTGGAGGTTTCGCTGAGCTAACGCGTGATCAGAGTTCTCCCTCAGAACTCAAGAGCTACCAATGTAAAATGATTTTCATCATGACGAGCATTTAACTCGAAAGCTGTTTACACCTGAAAGTTAAACACTGATAACGAAACGTTCTCAGGAAGAACTGACACTTCTGTCGCAAAGACATGTACAGTATGCTATGCATATATATAGACATATATATGTATATCTATACATATGTATATATGTTTGTTCCAGCATAACTTTGAAATACATTGAGCAATTTCAACCAAACTTGGTATACATATGACTTAGTATCTGGAAAAGAAGACTGTGGGGGTAAGACATCACTAGCACCAAAGAGCATCAAAGGGGGTGGGGGTGAGAAGGGCTTCCCTGAAATGGGGCTGGTTCTGCCTGTAGACTTAGTAACTAAGTAAAGTTTATGGTTTTATAATACCTCATTTTAGTATACATATGACTTACTATCTGGAAAAGAATACTGTGGAGGGGTAAGACACTGGCACCAAAGGTGGTGGGGGTGGGAAGGGGGTGACATGTAAAAATTACTGAAGACGACAGATATTACTGTTTAATCCAAAGTTTTCGAGGTCGCTGAGATGAATAATGACACTCCTGGTGCCCTTGAAGTCCATTTAGCCCTGATATGAATGGGGGCGTTAGAAGAGGTGAAATATAAAACGTCAAAGATGTTTGGCAATATAATTGAAGCAACTATCTAAACAGGAAAGGGTGAGAGTGAGAGAGAGAGAGAGAAAGAGAGAGAGAGAGAGTAGAGGGGGTGTTAAGGGGGAGAAAGAGGGAAAGAGTAAGGAAGAGTTGGAGAGAGAGAGAGAGAGAGAGTTTATCTGTTTTCATTCAGTTTTCCCGGGCAGAGCCGAGTTGTTCAGCTAGTATACATATAACATATACATATAACGAGTTATTAACAAAAAGAGATGGAATTTTTAAGTGCATCAAATTGTTAATTCTACATATTTTGAAATACTCCCACATGAAGTAACTTATATAGGCTACTTCATATTCCAACGATAAAATAGATTGTACTGAGATAAATCCACACTCAAGACCATTGCGATTAAATCCAGTATTTAACATAGCAAATAACCATATCCAAGAGGCAAAATAAATAGGAGCAGGAAAAAGTGACAAAAAGAGATCATTTTAAAGCTAGGTATTGAGGCAAAGACAGTCGCCAAGAAGAGCAGCAGTCTGGTAGACCTGATCTTATTTTAAGTGGCGAATGGGTGGCCTGGTGGGTGGTGGGCTGGGTTGGCAGGTGACCTTTCTTTCATATGTCAACCCCGTCTTTCATCTCCCCTTTTTGAAGCCCAGGAATTTATCAGTCCCATCGATTGTCCGATCGACCTCTATGGAGAACCCGGCGCTAACCGCTTCCATTGTTCCACACGAAGGCTTTAACCCTAGAAATGTGGTTTGTGTAGTGACTACTATGTTTAAGGCAGGCCAAACAAGTGAAGGAGTTTGGAATCAACTTTATATGTTTCCGCACTAAGTCTGTTGGTACACAGTGACAGTAACTTTTTTCTTTACGGGAACAGGGTCAAGACAGGCTTAGGTACCAAAATCCCATGTATATCTTTGTTTAAGTTTATAGTTTTTGTTCATTAATAGGGAATAATGAGAAAGTTAAAGGTTTTTATTCGGCAAGTTAAAATAAAGGAAGAAGAAGAATGCAGAATTACGTTGTACAGGTACCTTGTATGAAGTTAGTGCACGCGGTGCACCTCAGCTACGCCCTGCAGACATTACCAAAGGGCGTTTGCAACGTTCGTAAGGTCCCTAAGTGCACCTGCTCTTTACTCTTGTAATTTACATTCATTCACACTTCCCCCCATCTCGCTGTCCAGAGAGACTAAGTACTGGTGCAACTGTGGATCATTTCCAGTTTCACCTTTAGATCGTAGTACTACATCTCTTTTATTTCTAGACCCATCTTGCTGTCCAACCACCCTACCTTCTCATTTCACTCTCTGAATGGTCGGAAAAGCCCCAGCACTTTGCTTTATAGCTTAAACGCCATTATTCTCTCACATACACGGGGTATAAATAAAATTTTATAATAAACGAATGAATTGCATTACTGTTTATTCATGCAATTCATGAAAAGAGTGCCTGAGAGGATCTTTAAGAAAATTCAACTCCACGACTGAGGAAGGCTATGGCACCGAGGCTATGGTTTAGTTCAAGGTTTGGCACCCAGCAGTTTCACTTAAATCACTTCCTCTGGTATATTTTAGCTTTATGCTACCACAGTTTAAACAGCGACGAAAATGTTGGTGGAAAAAAGTGAAGTCGCACAAAATCACTGAGCGATTTCACTGCTGTCGCCAGTATTTCCTATTTGGAGCAAAGGTTTGAAGTCTTTGAGTTACGATTCTAGGAAAACGAGGGCATGTGTGACGCAACCTTAAGGCAACGTAATGTAGCACCTGAGGTGGCTAGCTGTTGGAAATAAATATTTCCATTAACTATGTAAACAGTGGCGTAGCCAGAAATGGTAAGTTGGGAGACGTGGACCGAAAACGGGTGGCAAGTATTCAGGACTGATCTGTACGTTGGATTTGATGCAAGAGTCTGAAGAAGTGATATAATAATGAAATAGCATGAATAATATAGGTATAACAACACAATGTAATACGATATAATAGATTCCGTATATAATAAAAGCGTCATAAAAGTAAACACATAGATACAAGTAAACACAGATCATTATCAGAAAGACTGTACAGATAAATCAAACGAAACATCTAAATACTGTAAAATGTATGCATTACACATTTTGGTTCATTACAATTAACAATTATTACATCTGGTAACAATATGTTAATTTTAAACGTGAACATACCAAAATGAGTAACGAACCGAAAAGTTTTATTGATAATCATTTATTATACTAGTATCCATATTTACTGAAATTTTATTGTTAGAAGTATTCTGTTTTGTCGCGCTGAATTTAACAGAAATTTTTCATCTTTTACTAATTATGTCTCTTGTATTGTTAAATTTTCTGAAATAGCAGAGCTTTTTCAGTCAAATAATAATGCAACCTTAGCGTTCAGCGTAAAATGCTTGTCACCAGGTAAATGACCAAAAAAATCTTGAAGAACGTGGTTATTTCCCAAGTGCTCCTTAGTTCGACAGCTACAGCACAAAAAAAAAAAGCTTCCTTTGCGTTTTTAGTTGTGCTGTCACTTCCGGTACTTCTTTCAGTGTTCGCTACACTGAAAAAATATACGATTTCTTACAAACTTGTGCATAATGGAACTTTTTACATTTTTAGGCAACGAGCAGATAAAAATGGAATATTTAAAAAGAAGCAACATGTCTACGCATGCTTGTGCCTGTTCTTCAGATATATATCGTTGAAATGGACGTGTTGTTATTTTAACATTTTATTTTTACACTTTCTATTACTAAGTGTATTTGGAAACTTTAGAAAACGCTAGCCGTTCAAATGCCTTTTTTTGCGTTTATTTAAAATATTCTTTCACAAGTGTTTTGAAACTTTTTTTTTCTCTCAATTAACTACTTTGGAGAACGGTCTAACGGCATGGGCCGTTTAGTAGGAGTGCAAAACAGATGCCATAAAAGGCCGTTGAGGATGTATAATAATAAACCAAAGCCGACCGTTATGGCCACCATGGCCACAACCACATACGCATGTACAATACTACAGGCTGCCAAAGACAGCAGGTTATACCACGTGAGGACAGATGCCAAACACTGCCATCTCCCTGTCGTCATTTTTCAAATTTAAAACTTGAAGACGCACAGAAAACGTAGGGTTCAATGGCATCCTCACAGAAGTAGGATTTAAAATAGATCAAGTGAGCACTGTGGTTAAGTCGGTCTATAATCTCCAAAACATCGCTCCACAAGACTTCCTGGTAGGATTCGTACGGGTTGGCTGTTGCTGGCAGGTCAACGTGCAGGATCGTTGCAGGAAATGAAGAGGATTTAGGAAGAGGAAGAGAACTTATGAACTATGATGCAAATGGATATTTGAAATTTTAATGCTATATAAGATAAATTAAAGGGAGTAAAGAGACTGATGCTACTGAAAACTAGTGATATTCTCTGAATACGCAACAACACACTTTCAGTGGTGTAACGGAATTGTATATATATATGTATATATATATATATATATATATATATATATATATATATATATATATATATATATATATATATAAAAGAGAGAGAGAGAGAGAAAGAGACTCAATAAATAGACTGACTCTCTCTCTTTTTCTCTCTCTCTCTCTTTATACGTACACACACAGACATACATATATATATATATATATATATATATATATATATAGAGAGAGAGAGAGAGAGAGAGAGAGAGAGAGAGAGAGAGAGAGAGAGAGAGAGAGAGAGAGAGAGAGAGGGGTTTCAACATATTTCAAAGATGCATTCAGGACATAGATGATATTCTTACTCGGTATTCCTTAATTTTCAAGCAATTTTCCGTCAATGATAACATGAGAATTTATCGATAAAAACAGAAGCTTCTTATCCCAAGGTCAACTAGCTTCATTGAAATGGCGGATTCGGTGCGACTCGGAAATCTCGTCGGGAAACTGTAAGCTACAGCTTCCCCAAGGTAAGCTTCACACACAAGAGAGAAGGAAAGAAAGAAAGAAAAATCTTGGGGGAAAACTAGTGTCAGTAGATGTAAAGGGATACCCCAAGCTACCTGCTACGTTCTACGGTTCAGTTTTTGTGTTCTCTTTAAACCAAACATGGTTTTACTCACAAGTCACAGATCAGAATGCTCTAGATTCTAGACAGACGTGATTTAGCTTCCATATAGCTCTTTAATGTCATACGAGTAGATGTTCCACGTGCTAAATGTCTGATTCGAGCTCAGTAATGTACTTTGGTGAAATACTAGGCGATTATATAAAAGTATTAAACTGCAGTATATCACCTACACAATTGTTCTGTGAAATTTTACAATTATTAACAAGATCTCGTTTAAACAGGACTGTATTTAACAGAGGTCCTGTTATTAATAAAAAAAAATATATATATATATATATATATATATATATATATATATATATATATATATATATATATATATATATATATACTGTATATGTGTGTGTACACCAGCCCATCCTTCCGTGCCCTACTTAAATTGAACATTAAAATAATAATAATAATAATAATAATAATAATAATAATAAGAGTGACATTAATGGGGCAGAGAAGAATAGGATTTTAGTTTCTTTGCATTAGCCAGTCCTGGCGTAGTGAAAACAACACTAAGAAGGTGAAGGGAAGTCAGGTAAAGCTCATCGGGATGTTACTTCCTCAGCTCGAGACGTTCAGACACTAACTCTTGCTTTTTTGTGTATCTACATTACAAAACCGGTATTTACAAAGGACTACAGTGAAAGCTATGATGTGGTTAGGTGTTGTTTTCTCTGCTTTCATGAAATTTCTCTTTATGTCATTTGTGCTTTTCTTCCTGGGAAGTTTGATTTGAGAGATTATTATTATTATTATTATTATTATTATTATTATTATTATTATTATTATTATTATTATTATTATTATTATTATTATTATTATTATGTTGATGTTGTTGCATGAACGCATAGTTCCGGAAATGTATGAGTTTTGAAGAAATAGTAACCATTTTCGAAAATGGTTAATCGTTTTTAAGAAATATCATCGCTTTTCGTTCGATTTTGTTCTTTGTTTTTCTTCAGAGAAAATAAATCAATGATCTAATGATGCTGATTGACTTTCATCCATTTTTAAATCTAATGTGACCTTGATTGATTAATTCAGGACCATCATCTGCTAATCACAATTATACCACTCATGAAAAAAAATATATATATCCACAATGGGAAAAATCCGTTCTAAGCTAATCTTTTTCTGAAGTACAGTACAAGTGATTTAAAAAACATCACAAGATAAACCCAGTAGTGGGTCCAGCGTAGGTTTATAGCGGACGTCCCAAGGTTTCAAATCAAGGACACCTAGTCTAATTCTAGCTCTTAAGGGGCGGACGGGCTATGAATTACTGTCTTACAGTACGTGTATTTGCCCAGATCACCATCCCGTAAAAAGTTGCAATTTAAAATAGAACCTTCACTTAATATTTTGAATCATATTTCACCCGTGAAAGAAATATATAGAAGGTTCCAAGGACATGAACAAGTATCTACAGCTTTCACAAACCATTTGTTCGATTTCATTTTAATGTATCCTAATCATTTGCAATTTTCTAGACGCTAGATCACGGCCGTAACTGCGTGCATGAAGCGGTCGACAGTGACAGGGACTAAAAGGCGCAAATTACGTGCCTTGCCTAAAGAAAGAACAATTTAGTTATCAGAATTAATAAAGATTGTACTGATGCGAGGTCTTTCTATTCTCTGAAGCATACATAAATTCTAGGGAGAATGCGGATGTTGTTGTTCGTGTTAGTTAAGAGCTACGTGAAAATCTCCCCACAACTGTCCCCCTCTCTCTCTTTCTCATTTGTGTACACACACACACACACATATATGTATATATATATATATATATATATATATATATATATATATATATATATATACATATACATATATATATATATATATATATATATATATATATATATATATATATATATATATATATATATATATATATATATATACACATACACACACACACACACACACACACACACACACACACACACACACACACACACAACTCACTCTTCGACTTTTCTTGGTCTTGGTTGACGAGGCTGAGTTCAGAAATTACACCAGGGCTCTTTGACACATTAACAAGCTCAAACAGGGGTCAGTGCTGGCATAATGCCCAATGCTGTCCTAAGGGCATGGGCACGCCGAGCCGATGATCAAGTGACCCGGGATTCTAGGGGTCTCAGGCTACAAAAATTGTTCATGAGATACCTCTTGGGAGGGTGGACAAAACCACTCAACCTCATACTGGAAAGGCATGGGATTCAAATTCGAACAGAGCAGTAAATTTTTTTCCTGTTGAAGACAGCCTAGTTTCCTGAAGACCACAGACTTCAACTCAATTAGAAATAGATTCTTTGCAAAATAATTTCGCACAAGCTTATGTTGAGTTACAAATAACCAGTACTGTATCATCTATGTCCGCTTAGTGTACAGTTAATTATCATTTACATGCTGAAATGTTTGTGTTTTTCAAGGCTTATTTATGCTGTATTGTTCAAAACGCACATAGAATTTCATTCTGCTCTGGCTTTTCCGCCTTTCAAAACTGTAGGGAATCATTGCATACCTGACTATGCAATAGCCCCCCTAATCTTTATCTAACTGTTCCCTCTTCATTTTTAAACTAAAACTATTTTAAGCAAATTTTACAAATTATGGTTTTTTATATATATTGCTGACAGCTCTACTCCAGTTGACTCTGATTTCCTCCAAATCATTAGTAGATGGTTGCCCTAGAGAAATCCTGTCACCCAAGATTCTAACCAGATCTGGGCATGTTGTCTTCTTAGTTTGGAAGGTCTTAGAATCCCTGATTATTTAAAGATAATAAAGGTTAATAGGCCTGACTGCAGCTTTCCTTGATTTCTCAAGGAGTTTGCAGATGAAGTTCGCATGTAAGTTTGTCGTTTTGTATCGACCCTTGATCTTGGAAGCACTATCTTGTATGCTGTTCCCTGTGGGTGACCACTCCTACTTCTGTGGTTATAATGTTCTTCAGCTATAGCTGAATTGGTTCCTCACAGCATCCTGTGCTTTCCATGAAGACGGGTCAACTGGTGATCTGTCCTACACTAATTTCTGGCCTTCTCTCTGGAAATTTGGGCTTTCAAGTATCCTGATAGTAAGGCTCTGCTCATCAACTCCTGTATTTACTCCTTTACTATATGAATTGTCTTTCAAGTTTCACATTTTTCTTCTCTATGTTTCAAGAATCTGTTAATCTCCCTACCCATTTTCTTCTTCTCTTCACTGACCTTCAAATCTGCTTTCTTGTTGTACCTACTCATGTGCAAACAATTTTGCTTCCAAGATGTATGTTTTTCATCATTATTAAAGGAAATCAGAGAATATTGTTTTGCTTCTTGTATTTGGTCTATATATCTTGAGGAAAAAATCTGCACTCTTCAAATATAACATAATTAATTATTGATACTATGACAAGTGGTTGTTACTGTGCTACAAAAAGTCAGTTCTCATCGTTTTAGAAACAAAATTAAATATTTGACATCCGGTAAAAGACGATCCAAGTATACCAATACTCTTTCGTGTTGTAGCCTGGCTAATGGTTTCTGTTAAACAATAAATGTCCACAAATCAAGCTAGTATATATGCATGTTAAGAATAATAACATCGATAGTATAAAAACTAGTGTGAATAAGCCTAACTAAAATTCTCCAAACAGACAGAATCGCAATTTTTCATCAACGCACAGTTAGCTTCAAAAGTCCACCGACGCCCACTGATCATCGCTTCTTAAAGGGTAGACATGGTTCAAGTTTTAACTATGTCAACGAGTGTAGGCTGACTTTTGAATTTGGTCGTATATTTTCGTAAGTGATGAAAAGGTTAAAATGAATGTCAAGAGAATGTTAAATCATTAGCAGTTTTACTGATAACTGATATTATGTTGCAGACACACGTAGACACGACGACAGCAGAACGAACAGATAAATTATGGTTTGCTGGCGTGATACATTTCCGGTATTATGCGTATTTAGCCCTCTAGTTTCGTTGCGTAATGAGGAAGAGTGAAACTAGAAATCCACTCGCCTCCCGGCCGGTTCTGCAAAATATTACAAAGATTGAGTGAAAGGTCATGTGAACGCGAAACAAGATGACTGTTTAAACCAAACCTTCCTTGGCAAACGTAATAAAAAAAGAAAATTTGGAGGAAATACAAATATAACTAAGGCGCAGCCAAAATCTGCCAGATTCGTTTTGTACAGTATGTGCGCAACACATAGGGTCTAAACGAAATGTCGTTCATTCTCTGGCGTTTCAACAAATACTGATTTGGATTGGTAACTTTGTGTTGCTCCCAAGAGTTGCAACATTACGGCACCACCTGATTTTTCTCCATGTTGCGTGACCCTTTTGAAATACTTTGTGAACTTTTCTTATACCTTATCATATTTTGATCACAGATCATTTCACTTGGAAGGGTAACAGAGAAAGAGATTCGGAAAGTGTGATTAGAACTTCCGGGTTAAACGAATGTTGAAATAAAACGAAAACTAGGTTACATTCCAAAGGGACTAATGTTCTGTAGTTCAAGTTCACCGAAGCGGGATTATGTGTTAAGGACAAAAGAACAATGTGCGTAGAGAGTACACAAACATCCCAAAATACAGCAGTCAACGAAAGGAAAGATAAATGGCTTTTCACCTGCCAACGAAAGTTCATATTATAATTTCATCATTTCAGAACACAATTATAGCGGTTCCCACTGCCAAATGAGAAGCTAAGAAAAGACTTGTAGATGGGCCACTGCCCTGAGACACGTTGAGCGAAAATGCCGAGAGCAAATTGTTTTGTGTGTGTGGTAACTGAACCCGCAGTCAGGCAGTTGCCAAGGCGGAAATACTTCGAAGTGGGTTCAACCAAGACACAAGATCAACCGCACAAAGCGCACATTGCAAACCACGCTTTTGCAACAGGTCCGTTGCCTTAACCGCGTGATTTCGGTTGCCTCTGTGTCTTTGACATGTCTGTTTTCAACAGCAATCTCTGTAATTTAGCACGTAAAGTCACGGTAGTCTGCAAGATAAAGGCAATCGACAAAAAACCGTTTTAATGAAAGATAATTCACTGCCAAATTAGGTACACAGATTATTTGTTCTGTCAGCTACGGAACATTATAACTGTCTACGTCAGGTTCAAGAACGTGAAATCCATATTGACACTGGATAATTAACGGATAATATTATTTACTAGAAGACTCCGGTTACAATAACCGGATGCAGAAAAGCAAACATCAATTCTCTCATTCCTAATGTCTACGCCAGACTGTCTTGAAACAGATGATTGTGGAACAAAGTGGAATTTGCCAGAAAACAGTGATTGTATGTTAATCCTCATCTTGAATAAACAAATATATCAAGTTTAAAAAAAAAACTATGCCATATCGAACAAACACTGGCATGCAACAAACGTGTCTGGACAACCTAAGATTACAAAACGCCATAACATTTATCTGAACGTTGTACCGGAAACGAATGATAAGCCTGCTCTAGAACAAAACACATCCACTGTATTTCAAACATACTACGTCAAGGCGAGGGCCGATGTATGCTGGTTTATGCAAAGTAGCTTATCTTTTCTTTGTTTCTTTTATGGGTCAGTTTTAGACACATTTTAAGCTTTTATAGCTTGTACACTACAGAAAGAAGGAATGCTAACACGCATATATGTGTGTATCTATACCTAAGAGAGGAAGGAAATCATCAGAATCAGCTTATTCATAGAGTAAACACCAAGTTATATATGAAACAAAAGCCAGCAGAGCTTCGATTTAACTCTGTTTGCACCGTCAGTGGCATTGATTCACCAGAGATCGAATTAGGGAGTGGACGGAAACGGATGTTTTCCTTTCTTATACGACGGATTTCCTTGACGCAACTCCTCGTTCTGTTCTTAGTAGTCACAGCTACTCAGTCCCGATCAAGTCTGAACCAGCCTGAGGCACCAAATCATTCTAACAATAAGCCAAAGAAGAAACAAGTTATTCTTTAGCTGCCCTGACCCTCCCGAACATTAATGCACAGAAATTTGTAACAGACCATGGGAGTCTGATGAGAATGGCAATACTCGTACATCACAACGAGACTTTGAAAGTTAACAGAAAGAGTGGCAGTTACAGAATGAAAATTTCTCCTGAAATGAGAACGAGTTGAAAACAGGCGCGTATCTCGATATTTATATATATATATATATATATATATATATATATATATATATATATATATATATATATATATATATATATATATATATATATATAGTTTATATATGTGAGTGTGTATAACACTGACGCAGAAAGGAAATAGAATGAATTAATTAAAAGCTGTTCGTTTTAAGAGCGTCTCACTAATGACTGCTAGCTTATAGCCAGTGTATTCTGGTTTCCAAGCAACAGCGTTTTTTATGAACCAAATAGTTCCACTTCCGGTCTGTGGCCAGGGTCCTGGTCATGGATATGAAAAGATCACTACACAACTAGTCCAATAAACCAGTTTGTTCAGAAGGGATATCCCAATCTGTCCCTTGCCGACTATCGAAGCATTTTACGAATTACGATCTGTTCTTGTCAAACTTTGTTCTGTTCTCGTCAAACTTTGTTCTGTTCTTGTCAAAATTTGTTCTGTTCTCGTCCAAACTTTGCTCTGTTCTTGTCAAACTTTGTTCTGCTCTCGTCAAAATTTGTTCTGTTCTAGTCAAAATTTCCCCACCACCTGTTGGGCATTAAATTACTTGCAACCGGTCTTGATAATTTAGCTGCTTTAAAAAATGTGGAAAAATAAATGACTGACATTAATTTTGTTGTACGGTCTCTGAAGAAGAGCCTTTGCTGGCGTAAGGTCATTTCATTGTAACGGCAACAATCGCCTTGATCCCTCCCCGGAGTGCTGAGGTGGAGTCACCTTGGGAGATCAAATGAACAGCCACCGGGTAGACAATTGTCTATTTTGGGAAAGTCACAAAGGAAATTGACAACGCTCGCCTGAAAAAAAAACGCCTAGTTACAGAGGTCAGTAAAAAAAAAAGAATGTTGCAACTCTGGTTATCTTAACTATTTAAACAAATACCAGCGACCTGTAACATTCGATTTTAAGTGAATTGGAAGTACGGCTGTTCTCTGTCTGCCTGTCCCTCTTAAGCAGTGTGCTGATATACATTTGGCTGGGATTTTGTGATATTACCATTCCTAATTTTTTTCAGTACCATTGGCATTATCATTCAGCTCGTGTCATAAATTAATATCCCTGTCACTGCTCTTACGAAATCCAGTCGTAAGAGGAAGAAGAGAATAGGGATTTCCATCTAGATGAATTAGTTTTCTTCACGTGATAAACACGTAGAGAAAACCCCAAACGTATCTTTTATTTCTATCTCTGTAGACGTGAGTTGAGAGTCGAGCTCTCAAATGACAGAGAGATATTAGAACCTTATTTTTTATACAACTCTGCGAGAATCTAATCATCACTTACATCTAGTTTTAACATTCTGATCGAGGTTATGAATAGCATTTCCTATAACAATGACAAAAATAAAGAGTCTCATTTCTTGTAAACACTATGTTACATAGTTGTTAGCATCGTACATCTTGTCATGATGGAGAATCATTTACTTATCTGAATCACTACACAGCACCTTAACTTGTCCAAAGAAACAGGCAACATCACGTTGCAGACATACCCTTTCCAATTAGAGCCCACACAATGTACCCCAGGTATGACTTGGCGCTCTGAATCCCCTTAGTAACAGAGAAGGCAGTCATCAAGGGGAAGGAACAGGTAAGACAAAGAAATGCCTCTTAATTCTCGACGACGTCCTTTGTCTCTAAAGAGAAAAAAGTGACGACGACTCAAATATTAAAGCAAGAATTATAACAAACATCATGCAAACAACCAATTACAGTAAGACAAAAGAAAACGCTAAAATAAATATACGACCTGTTGGAGGAAGCAAACAATCACAAACCCATCTTGGAAAGATACACCAACATCAGGTATGTGCACCATGCCATTGGTTCGTTGGCACAGCATCTGCCCATGTGTCCGCATGTGCTCTCTCTCTCTCTCTCTCTCTCTCTCTCTCTCTCTCTCTCTCTCTCTCTCTCTCTCTCTCTGGCTTGTGCTCGGAATCTGGCATGCCAACAAAAGGCGCCGAAAAGGACCAGAATAAGTCGCAGGCAAAAGCAGAGAAGGTCAGAGGAAACGACGTGTGATTTTGCTAAAGGACGAATGGATGAATGGAACAAAGATCTGAGAGCAAGAAAAGATGTGGAAAAACATTCATTCAGAATTAATTAGTTTATATAAACAGGCAGTGAGCACACGTGTATATATATATATATATATATATATATATATATATATATATATATATATATATATATATATATATATATATATATATATATATACCATAAAAATGAAATGGAGGATATGTTGAGACCGGTTTCTTTGTTCCGCCAAGTGTAACATTTTCGTAAGGAATGGTACTCAAATGCATAAGCTGGAATGATATTACAGTACATGGTGGCATACAAGTGCTTCTTAAAAAGGGCGTTGACACCTGCGACGAGTGTTTTTTTTTCAGGGGGAGTGGACTATTAATGAGTCTCGTTTTCTCAGGACACCTGACCTAGATTATTTGCTGCTGTTACTCTTCTTCTCAACTTAATTCCTTATCGTGATTGCTGTATTTTTAAGGCTCATCCGGCTATTTCTGTCTCGGACGGTTCATTTCATAGTGATCTTTAAGGATGTTTTACGGACGGATGCACTTCCTGGCTCCAAAACTTCCTCTACATCCGGACTAAGGACCAGCAGTCCAGCACTGAATGGGGTTGGCTTGATCAAGCACACACACACACACACACCCCAGCTCCCCACCCCTGTAGCTAAGGCTGACCTAGATTACTTTCTAATGGGAAATAACAAGCATTTCGTTTTGTTGTCTTTGGACCAGACTTAACGACGCGCTTTAAAATCTGTACATTTGAAACATTTCTTTTGAAATAAATAGTTCAAGTTCATGCATTCCTAAGCTGTTTAATTACATTCTTATCAACACTTTTTAATACAAAACTAAATTTGATTATATTTCTTTTTAACACGTTATTAAAAAGAGACCAATTTTCTATTGCCTGTTCTGTTTACAGCATGATTTTTATCTCGAAACTGAACTGTAACTGCATTGTTGCCTTGTACTAACCTTAGACATTTATAATGACGTCCAGTTCTCCTTCTTTTTCCGCCATTCACTAGTTTGACCTACATAGAATGTATTAAATGATTTCCTGGCTTGTACAGGATTGATATACTCGTAACTGGTGTTATCAAGAGACTCTTCACCAGTACTTTTTTCATGGTATTTTTCTTCTTTAATGACAAATTAACAATGAATTCTTTAAGAAGACGAGGAATATCTTCAAAGTTATAACCGAAATGAATATAGAATTTATGTCAAAGGCCAAGCACTGGGACCTATGAGGTCATTCAGCGCTGAAAAGGAAATTGACAGTAAAAGGTTTGAAAGGTGTAACAAGAGGAAAACCTCGCAGTTGCACTATGAATCAATTATTAGGAGAGGGTTGAAAGTAAGATAGAAGAAAAAGAATATGAAAGGAGATACAGCAAAAGGAACGAAAGGGGGTTGCAGCTATGGGCCGAAGGCACGCTGCCAAGAACCTTAAGTAATGACCTGCAGTGCACCTCATGAGGTCACTGATGGCCCTGCCCCTACGGGTTAAAGTTATCATAAATTAGTATGTTATATATATATATATATATATTATATATATATATATATATATATATATATATATATATATATATATATATATATATATATATATATATATATATATATATATATATATATGTATGTGCATGTATGTATTCCTGCTTGATGCAGTCTAACAGTTTAATAATTATTTTAAAAGTCTTTATATACATGAAACAGAAATTTTAATAAGCCACTATATTTCGTCCAGTGTGAACTGGTCGATGTATAGACTTGATAAAATTTCTGTTTCTTTTATGGGCCATTTTAGTTCATTTATATACATACACACATTATACTATATAAATCATATACATACACAATTCTGTTAAAAGATATTGGTTCCAGAAGCAATTACCCACCCTTTTTCCAACAATTATCATGCTGTGGAATTGCTAGCCCTATGCAGTTTTCCCACTATGGCTACGACGCATCACACTCGGCAGCCGTTACAAAATTCACTGATTGAGGTAAGATAGGCAGAATGGGGTTCGTGCAACTCAGTCCTTCTCCCACACCACCGGCTCACACCGAATTCTCTTGTTGGTTGATTCAGTGTCATGACTAGCAGACCACAAGGCCATTATATATTGTATCTGTCTG
>NC_089760.1:17442500-17552500 GCF_040412425.1 Macrobrachium rosenbergii | reverse complement strand
GTAGTTCATTTAGTGTTGCTGGCATTTTTTTTTTATTGCAAAACTTCAAAATGGAAGATTACAATTTTTGGAATTCCAAGATTTTGGAAATATCTTTATTATTAGTTCCCTAATTTATTATTTATTATTAAAATATATTCAATGTGTTCAGTTACACGTTATCCCCAGAGGCAAACATATGACAGGTGTACGCCACCACATACTTCCATGTATAAGGTGCAAGTCTAGTAAATGTTAATAACTTCCTAATAAATATCTGAGTTGTACAAGTTTTACTTGCCAATCTGCCGTTCAAGCAGTAACGAGATTTAGTGAGGTATAAAATACGACTTATTAAATGGACTGCTTTACAATGTCCAAAATTGTGGTGGTGTTCTCATAATTACTTTGGGTGATCGCCACCTTCAAAAGTCGCAGTCCCTGGTCTAAACCAATGATCTAAAAGCTTTGGTGATTGTAAACTCATTTTGTTGACCCTACAGACAAGAGGAGGTCTCTGGAAATTTGGTAACTGTCAAGTAATAAGCTGGAGGATTTACAACAGTTCAAATTCCAAATGTTTTGTTTTGTAAACAGCAATGGAAATGCCAGCACCACAACTCCCGTTGTCACAACAGCAATGAATTATTTAGATCAAATTGGATACAGTATCACACTTTATCGTTAAAATATAAATAGAAGATTTTAGAAGATGACTGCAGTTAACGTTCACCAAAAAGTGTGATAATATTAGAACATTAAATAGTTAGTTTTGATCTTGAGCTTTGTCAGTACAAACGAACAGGTGCCTCGGGCTGCATACACAGAGGTGTATACGGCCTGAATTAATTGCTGATAGATGCTTGTGTAACTCTCATGCGATGAATGAGCAAAGACTATCATCAGAGATGCTGTTTACCGGTTCAGTTCTTAATTCTCGTCGCCGCCCTGTCTAAAGAGACGCTCTGCGAGGCCACGCCTCAAAATATAATTCGTGTTACTCTATTCCGCAAGCATCATTAATCTCATAATTGATGATGTAGAAGTTACAAGATATGAATGTTTTTACCCTGTGGGTGATTGATAAGAACACAAATTATAAGTAGATTTAATTTAATCAGCCTAATATTAATAAAAAAAAAAGTAGTGAGAAGGAAGAAAGAAAAAGTGTAAGGCACCTTGGATGATGGTAAGGAAGGCGATCATGTTTATTTCATGAATTTTTCTAAGGTAGGTCCTCTAGATGTACCTAGTGTTGTAGAACAAAACACTGGACTTAGTTTAGTGTATGATATGGACAAAGGATAGGCATCAATCTAATGTTTATACAAATCAGTATGAGGACATACTCCTTGTGGCTAGGCCTCATGATCAGGTCAAATACAATGACCCAGATGATGAATTTCTTAATATTAGTGCTAAGAATTTTATTACTGAAAGAGTGGAATATAAAATTAGGCCAAAGGCCAAGCAAAGGGACCTATGAGGTCATTCAGTGCTGAAAGGAAAACAGAATAAAAACGTTTGAACGGTATAACTGGAGGGAAACCTCGTAGTTGAGCTATGAAACAATTGTGAGGAGATGGTGGAAAGTAAGATAGAAGAAAGATGATATGAACAGAGGTACAATAAGGGAAATGAAAGGTGTTGCAGCTAGGAGTTGAAGGGACACTGCAAAAAAACCTTAAGGAATGCCTAGAGTGCACTGCGTGAGGTGCACTGAAGGCACTACCCCAGTATGGGTCATTGCAAGGGATGCTGTTGGAAGACTCGATACTTGTGTGCTCGTAGATTTTGGTAACATCACTGAACAAGGGTAGTTTAATTTGTTTTAACCATTCAGATAGCCCGTTGCTTGTGCAGGTACCTGATATAAGGCGTTCATCTCGTTTACGGAGGCCTGTTGAGAGTCAATCTGTGAATGCTATTTCTTGATATTTAAAAGGAAATATTAATTAAAATTGCAACAGTTTCCATTAATATTCTAGCCCGTATGAATCTAAAGGGCGCTGATGTGTGTGTGTTGTATTCTGCCAATTATATTGCCCCGTTCTGACAGAGCCAATTAATGAGTTTTTTTCGTAAGAAGAGTAAAGATGGCGAACCATAATTCTTTCATGGCCGGCTTTCTTTTACCCCTCTCATGATTTGAGACCTGCATGATGTCCTACTGCTTCCTTATATATACAGTATATATATATATATATATATATATATATATATATATATATATATATATATATATATATATATATATATGCGGTGTGTGTGTGTGTGTAAACAACACACTTAACTCGCATTTATTCACTAGCATTTCTTAGCAGTGTTCCCAGCGCTGTCAAGTTAATGTTTCCGCCAGAAAGTACACTCCACGTAGTTGGTC
This sequence comes from Macrobrachium rosenbergii, assembly GCF_040412425.1. Classification (NCBI taxonomy): domain Eukaryota; kingdom Metazoa; phylum Arthropoda; class Malacostraca; order Decapoda; family Palaemonidae; genus Macrobrachium; species Macrobrachium rosenbergii. The sequence goes on along the minus strand of NC_089760.1, from coordinate 17,550,138 downwards.
ATCGTTTCCGTTGCAACGTGGAAGTCATCACGGCGACAATACATATTGAACCGAGTTATGCCTTGCTCGAAATACGTGTGGATTTTAAGAAACAGGCTGCATTAGTTGTGTACATGCAGGGCATGCATTCCATACCCTAGCACTCCTACTCAAATTCCGACAAGCTGCAATGCACAAACCTACTGTGCAGTACATGTGTCCCGTGCCACTGAGCGATTATGGACCCCTCTAGGGGTCAACTTGTTTAAGACTTCACTGTAGGCTTGTGAAGTGGTTGCAAGTGTGATTTTCCGTTTTACAGAAGGCAGTTTTCCATGTTCTAATTCTTATCTTTTTAAGAAAATATATTATTTTTTTAAAGTAATTTTTTGTTGTGCTGAAACTACTGTTTGTATTTTTCAGAAGTTATAATGGGTTGAAGTTCAGTTTATCTCAATTTCTCTCGTATTTTGCTGATGGTTTGCTGTTAGAATTCAACACAATGTTTGATGTTGCAGGAGTTCCATTCCTTGTCCATCGTATCTGAAGTTTATAAATTTATAGTTATGTTCCTTAGATGGATCATATTGCAAGCCTTATAGTATTTTGGAGTTGTCTTCTCATTACATTACTCTGAGATCCTGAGTCTTCGAACGAAAGGTCTTGCCACAATAACCAAACAAATTTTGCTTCAGGTTATTTTGTGGTTCCGTCTGTTTATCTCTCCTACAAATGATACGGCTGATGTAGCCCACAAATTCTTTTCGTACGAGTGCGACTTCTGCTACTTCTGTTAAGTTCTGTATTTCTGTGGAAAAATGTTGAGCCATTTGTTCACATCAGAAAAACAAACATCTAACAATGATTAACTAAGTCAATACTGTTTCCAATAACACACGATAAAAAGTATGTGTTGGAAGTTCATAAATAATTAAGTCTCCAGAGCGCAATCTTCCAAAACTCACTCTTTCAAGAGAGCCACAAGGATCGGTTTTATAACAAAGTAGATTCAAGTATTTGAGGCAGTGTCTATGACCATAAAAAAGGCGTAAAGGCATTGTAAAACAAATTGGAAAGAAGAGAATCGCAATGATGGTATCACTTACTCCCAAAGAACAGTTTGTGCCTAATTTTCATGGCACCTGATTTGCCTGAATTCTAAGATAAATAGGTGTTGCCAGCATGAAAAGAACACATAGCAATAACTAAATGTAATATTCTCAAAATTTAAGTCTAACCCAAGCAATGGAGTTATCTAAATTAGACAAGGGGAGGAAACTAAGCTAAGAAATCTAAGCCAACATACATGTAAGGTTAATTCTTGCTTCATTGGCTTTTCCAATTTTGGTTTATCAAATTTAACCTTACATAAATTTGCACATACGTATACATTAACAGAATCAGTTTGTTTTATACCGGGTGGATAAATATGCATAACTTAAGTACAAAGAATAGAACTACTGTGCAACTTCTATCAAATTAAAAGAAAAAAAGTTAGGCAGCTCATGGTAGGAGTAAAAATAAGATTACAATCTGCTCCGTCTCACTGAGCTATTTTTAACATATTAATTTTGTTCTTTATTAAGATTGAAATTTCAAGGAACACGTCTCAATAGAACTGAATTTTACGTGCTATGTGACACAAAGGCCAGTTCCCCCATACGAGATTTTGGCAGAAAATTGTAAAATTCCCAAATAACAGTTTGCTTCTTTCACAAATAAATTGTAAGTATACCGCTGCATTTGTAAATTATAGTTTCCTTGAACGTGTGCCAACAGGCTTCTGGCCTGTATTCATCCATACAAAATTGTCACACTTCCACATTTACTTTTAGGGTTCTGTAACCAGTGTTTGAAAAAAATATGTCAAACATCGATCATTGAAACTGCTGCAATATTTTTTGCGTCAATACTCATCTTTTCTTTTATAATTTGAATTTGAATATTACTAGTTGCAGACTGCATTATAGAAGGACATTTCTTCGGAAACTCGGTAACATATACGGCATATTCAAATAATTTCTATGGGTGTTCATAAAACAAATATTTACTCCATACAGTCGGCACTTTTGTTTACATTTCATTAGGTTTCAAAACGTAGAATGTTTCGGAATTTATTTACCTTAATGGTTCTGTTATTTATTGTTAACAGAGTTGGCAAAATGCATGCCATAATTTGCATCTCTATTCAGGTATATTGAAATCGTTAGATTTAATTAGGAACAATCTTAAAGAAGTTCCCAAATGGTCTTATACAACGCCGAGTAGAGTGAAAGGTAAATTCTAGGCTTGATAAGATCTATTTTTATGCATTGTATTCCAAAATGTTTATTGAAAAGATATAAAGGATATCATGTTATATGAAATTACTATTTTCCATTTGTTTAACTGGGTAAATGTCACAACATAGTGTATGCATTTTTATATTCTTGACCAACGTTCAAAGCATTATGACTCCTGTGGCTAATCGTCCGTCGTGGAATATTTTGACTTTTCAACATAAACACTTACTCGGTTTGAAATGCAAGTTCTTTCCAAAGTAAAAACTGTGAATATATAAGCAATTTAACAAGCAAACGTAAAGGTAAGCTTTTGGGTGAATGTTTCAAGGGACACAATGAACTTTTTTACTACATTGGTAGCCATAAGTGTGTCAGATTTATGATAAAAGCTTGATTGGTGTTCTCAGTTTAGGCGTAGGCTAGCCTAAGCTACGACAAGGATAGGTCTTTTCAGAATGTTTATGTGTGGCTAAGCATGAAATTTGAGTGTTTAGTTGATGTCAAGTTCTGACAGTCAGTTATCGTACAGCCAGTTATATTCTACGGAAGCTTCGGTACATTTTTACTTTAAGCTAGTACCCGCCACACTCGCACGAGGTCCGTGGGCATGGGCGTAAAACCTCCAGTAAGTGAAATTTGATAGGGTTGCCTGCTCAGCTATCTTAGTTTTGCTTATGTTTGCATAATTTAATAATTTGTGGGTAAAATACAGAGTAAGAGTTTCGAATTACTTGGGGGGTGGTCCAGGGGGGCAAAGCCCCCTTGCCAAGGTAGTTTAGGTAAAGATAAATCTGGTTAGGTCATATTCCCATAGAAATGGTATTATTACAGTATCGTTCAAATTCGGATATGTATTATTTTTTTACTTATCATTCATTTTTTAGATGATTCATACGATAAACCTACTCGAATCATGCGCAAATTAATGGTTACGGAGATGGTTGCCGATGAATATTGTTCCTCATTGTTATCCCATCAAAGTACGAGTTACAAGGTAAGACAATACCCCCCCCACCATAGCTAACACGGCAAAATTGTAACCAGTCAACACCCCTAGGTTACGTGGTGTTATAGGTAAAATTACAGTTCCGGTGTTGACTGGTTACAATTTTGCCATGTTAGCTATGGAGGGGGTGGTTATTGTCTTGCCTTGTAACTCATACTTTGATGGGATAACTAATAAGGAACAATATTCACCAGCAAATATCTCTGTAACCATTAATTTGCGCAAGATTCGAGTAAGTTTTTCACATGAATCATCTCAAAAATGAATGATAACAAGTAAAAAAATAATACATATTCGAATTTGACCGAAACTGTAATAATACCTTTGAAATACTTAATACAGAAATACCTACTACAGAAATATCTACTAGGTCTACAGTAGCCCTGACCCCTTACTTGGCATTTGCTCTTAATTTTGCGGGGTTCATGGAAATGATGAAGCCTTTGGGTAATGGAAAGACTAGCCTAGGCTACTTGCTTGACTGACACTAGGATTGTAACAAAATTGTAAAACTAGAAAGATGAATGTATGCATCCAAACCTAACCAAACTCAGGATCCTGGGTCCTGCCTAATCTAACCTAGTCTAGAGTAAGGAGGGGAGGAGTAGCCCTCATATCACCTGACAGTTCTAACCTGACTAAGGGGGGCCATAATTCATTTAGTGAAATACAGGGATTCATCCTAACCTTACCTTCCTGTATGTTGACTTCTCAGTGTGAAAACTAACAAATGATATCCCAGTGGAGGGACTGCCGAGAAGTGTTGTGGAGCTGCTACCTAGTTCTACCAGTGTGGTTTCTAGGCCTGTGGTTGAACATGCATTACTGGTGTTTCATTTGAAAATTAGAATGCAATAAGTTTGCAGGTTGTTAAAGTTGAGAGGAAAGATGTTGACTTTCCGCACATATTAAAGTGCAAACGTGAGCAGTCTTTCCCTCTGTGGAATGATTGATTGGGGTGTTGTGATGCCTTCTGTGTCCAGTTTTGGGAAGGTCAGATTGAAACTTTTATGGTATGGTTGAGAGCAGAGTCCTTTACATTAGGACGGTGAAGCTGGACATTCGTTAAACTCTTGATAGCCAGGACACTTGATTCAAAGACGTGTTTTTGGATCTTTTGACTGTCATTAAGCTTTTTATTTATCCCTGTGGGATCTTTCTGTTTTTGTGTGTTTATATTACATACTGTCCCATGATTTGTGATAGCCCTGGGGTGTCAAAAGGGTTACTGCTGCTTTATTACAGATCCAGGCCTTCTGTGTCAATGGAATTGACTGTGACCAGTTTACAGTGGGAAGGCTACAGAGACCAATATAGAAAGTCTTGATTTATGGTATGGTATAAAATAAAGTAAAAAGATTGACCTGGCACGCTTTTAGGCGTGACTAATTTAGCTTGAAGAAAAACGGGAAGTCACCAAAGAAAACAATATAAACCATCCTGGCGCCGAATTGGTCCTTTACAAATTAGACGAGGTGTTTTTGAGGCCCTGGGTTGCCATGGCGGCCTGTCCTGCTGAAGCTGGAACATGGCGGCAGGCAGTTTAAACTCTTGAACAAAGTGGTTAACGCCCTCTTCAGGCTGGACGGAGCTGACCGGCTGAGTGGCCGGTTTTAGCCGCTGTGAAGCCTTGACGGAGTCTGTGAGGTGTTGTGCCGCCTATGAGGTCCTCGACAGGCATGGTGTAGGGGTGAGCGATCTAAGGCGCATACTTCGGGAGGAGTTACTTATCTCCTGCCGCTTGTTGTGTCACCCGAGACTGGTGTTGACAGGAGAAAAATTGGATCCAGTTTGCTCTCGGCGATGGGCAGGGAGCAAGTCGAGGAGGAACTTTGTAGTGCTGTATGTGAGGGTGAGTGTTGCAGATGAGTTTGTTGTACACGCCCTCGGAAGGGCGGAGCACTGTGTCTTGAGGTCCGCGATTCTGCCTGCCACGATGTCAAAAAGCTTTAGGGTTATCCCTGTGGGATCTTTCTGTTTTTGTGTCCGTTTAACTGCATGAAGGAGGGGATATCCGCCCATGTGTTTGATATTTATTAAGTCAGCACGCTCAAACGCTGGTTACTGCTAAGAGTTTTTGGAGAAACCCTGGAGCCAAGACTGATTTGGTGATAGTCCTAAGGTGTCAAAGAAACGAGCAGGTAAAGGTTACTGCTGTTTATTACAGATCCAGGTTCCGTGAGAGACAATGGAATTCTGTGACCTGAGGTGAAACAATAAACAATAATATACAGTGAACGAGTACGAATTACAATGAAACATACAGAGACACAATATAGATACAGTCTTGATGCCTGTGAATGAAGAAACATGTGATACACAATGTGTGACATTGTATAAATACCATAAAGTAAAAATGATTAAAATTGACCTGGCACGTTTTAGGCGTGACTAATTTATGAAGAAAACGGGAAGTCACCAAAGAAAACAAGCTCAGCGGAGACTTAATTAATGCCAAACACTATCCTGGCGCCGAATTGGTGACCAAGTCCCCTGCATCTGTGTCTTGGGTTTGACAGCCAAGGGTGTATTTAGAGGGGCATAACCGAGTGGTAATGCTTCTCTTCCAGTAGCCCATATTTAGATACTGAAGGCTTTCCCCTGTATGTTCGGATATACAGTATTAGATTGGGACTTAATAATATCTTCGCTCCCCTTCATTTATCGGAACGCAACAAGTTCGCTCCCTTTCTTGGGCTCATGCCCTCCATGTACAAGGGCATGACTACTTCCTCTCTACTTGTGCTGAGTGTTAATTTTGCCACCTGTGCTATGGAGAGTTGCAGGGGTGGGGGGGTGTTGCGGGCGTCATCGGTAAGCTTCGCTTCCACGGCACCCTTTTTGGCCTCCCCTCCTTCCTTCTCTCTCCCTGTAGGTTCTTCTTCTATGTCTCCTTTGGGAGAGATCTCTCTCCTTTGCCCTCTTCGTTCACTCGTCGGGCAAAGACCACGAGGGGGGTGGGGCATGGGTGGTCGGGCGAATTCTACATAGGGACCTCCTCTCGCTGCGCCCGGCAGTTCCCCTTGGAAGGAGAGGAGTCACTAATCATCTTTGCTTTTTCTTTCAGGTTGACAGTGAGCATCGTAGGTACAGCAGTACAGTAAATCCCCTGTATTTGTGGTCTCATGATTTGTGGACTCACTTATTCGCAGATTTCTCTGTGGAACGCATGTACACATTATACGCGGAAAATTCGCCCATTCGCAGTATTTTTCACTGAGAAGTATTCACTAATTACTGTATTTTTACATCATTTTCATGACTAAATGCACTTTATGTGATAAAACTATTAAAATACTCAGGTATAAGCATTTTTAGAGGGTTCTTTTTGTACTTGAACTATCAAAATAGGCAGTTCTAAGTGTTTTTAGAGGGGTTTTAAGTATTCGCAGATTTTAGCTATTCGTGGGGGTATGGTATGCATCCCCCACGAATACCAGGGTTTACTGTAGTTGGCTGGATAAGTTTGGATATCTTTGCCTGAAGGAGTCCTGACATTCATACAGTGTTTGCTTCGGGATCGACCACAGTACCTGGTTGGAATGGCATAGATCCATGTCGGAATCATTCCGACTCTCCCCGCTGATGTGGATTGATCACTGTCATTGCTGGCCTTCATGTATGCTGTGGCAATGCCTCTGGCGTACCTGTGGTCCGTCTACTCCTGCTGTGTTTCCTGTGTTATTGCTCCTGTTGACTCGGCGACATGTCTCTGGGCAGCTCTTTCTGGTCTCCTGCCGCAGCCATCCTGATTGTTCTTGTCGCTGCTGGTGACATTCGTGTGACGTTCCTGGCCATTGCTGTAGCCACTGCCTTCCAAACTCCTTCCCTAGCTCCTGCATCGACTGTCCTGATTGTGCTTGCTGCTTCTCCTGGTGGTTGTTTCTTGGTCTGCTTCTGTTGTGATCCTGCCTAGCTGCCCTGGAGGTTACGATGTTTCGTGTCCACCATCCTGTAGAAGGTGTCAGAGTGAAGGTGAAGGAAGTCCCCCTGTGGAAGTAGCTGCCATCTTCTTCAGATTATCTTCGATTTCGTCTTCTGCTGCCTCTTCCCTTCCTCTCCCGAGGTTCGAGGGGGTTCCGGGAAAATGGTTAGACCTCCGTCAGCTGAAGGAGAGGAAGGCTGCTTCTTCCCCCTTGAAGGGACTGCCTCCTTCTGAGGAGGCAGTGGGTCTCTCTTTGGCTCTTCCTGACCTTCAGGTTTGGGGACCAATTTGCATACCCCTGGGTTTTGTGTTTTGGGAGCTGCGGGTGCGCAGACCTTGGTTTGCCCTCCCGTTCCCAGTCGTAGAGGTTACGCCTCTAAGATGGGTGCTGTTTTGGGCACTCGTTCGTGAGCCGCTCCGAGTGTTGAGATTCTGTGGAATATCAAGTACCCAATCTAGTCTGGAGAGTACTCTCCCTGGCCCAGTTCAGGAGCAGCACAAGAGAAAGGGCCGAGGCACCCAGATGTCTCAGCTCTTCCTGCCATCACTACAAGCTCTCCCCGAGTGATTGTTTCCTTACTCATGCGAAAAGGTCCAGTATCTGACATTTGATCTTGCAATTCCTACATTCTGATCAATATGTCAGAGGCACGGTACTCCTCCTCGCTCTTTCAACCAGGAGTAGCAGCCCAGGTGTGTGGAACTCGTCAGTTCAAGAGACTCACTCAGATTCCTCCCTCCAACCAGTGAGTCTTCCTAATGTAAAGGACTGATGGTTTGTATATCATGTCGGAACAAATCATAATTTTTAAAAGTAAATTGTATTTTTCCTAACTATACTGTACAAACCTTAGGTCCTTTACATTACATTTTTATGCCTGACTCATGCCACCCCTCAATCTGAACCTGGACCAAAAGGAAAACTGGAATGTTTACATCTGGGCAGGTGGTATTCTTGCCTACCTGATGGTAGTTACTGCCTAACCACCTTGTTCAAGAGGTTAATGGCTGTGTCCAGCTTCGCCGTAAGTAATTCCTAATGTATAGGACCTCAAGTTTGTGTAGTTAGGAAAAATACAATTTGCTTTTAAAAACTGTGATTTTAATGAGGAACCAGCCAGATGACAGACACGCCTCCCCAAGATGGTCCTTTCATCCTCCTCTTAAGAGGTCATTTAAAGAGATGGGAGACTGGCTTTCTGCCAAAAGAGAACGTAGGAGGTACTTGTCCTGATGGCTGTTTCACTGTTTTCCTGATGGGATCTTTCTTGTTTTTGCTTGTTTTTGTGTGTATTTGTGTGTTTGATATTAATTTTGAATTATGCAAACCCACAAATCATCTAATCCTGTTTGGAAGGCCGTCACCCAGCATATATGGCCTGGTGTTGGCGGAAGGGTTGTACCTGCTTTCGATCGCCAGTCGATGTTGACCCTCATGTCCTCTGCACTGCTTGCAGGGGGCATGATTGTAATCCTCAATCTCCTTGTGCTGAGTGTTGTTCTTGGTCGCCTGCACAGTGGGTGAAGTTTTCTGGGAGGAAACAGTGTAGGAGGAAGGCTGCTAAGGCATCGTCGGAAGGATATAAGCCTCCGACTGTGTCCTTGATAGCTAACCCCTCTTCCTCGTTTCTCCCACCTGGTGAACTTCCCCTTCTGGCTGTCTCTCCTTCAGGAGTGATCTCTCACTCATCACCTGGAAAGAGGCGACATGGGTGATGTAAGAAAAGTGAATGCCAAGTAAGCTAAAAATAAATAACTATGTAACCAGACAAGTGATGATTTATGATTCAGAAACATTGGACAATAGGAAGGAAGGAACAGGGGGGACAGGAATTAAGATGCTGAGATGGATTTTTGGGATCTTGCTGCTTGAGAAGATAGAAAATGAAAAGTTAGAAGTGACAAGGTGGTAAAGATGAATGAAATTATAAAAGACACAAGATTGAGATGGTATGGGGATGTGGTAAGGATGATTGAGAGGGTAGAAGTTCAAGAGGGATGCAGAAGATTAGCTGGTGTGACAAGTTTCATTCAGTAGAAATAGTTGGAGTGACTCATCAATGCAACTGATTCTCAGCTTAGGGATAATGGTGAGGAGAAAGGAGAGTGTAGGAGCACTTACCTTCCCCCTTAATCAGAGTGGTTGCTTGTTGTGTGAACTCCTACAAAATTGAAAAATATTTTTAAGTTCCATGACCACAAATCTCTGTATTTTAGTTTGATATGCCCTCCCTTTAGTTCTCATTTTGGCACTCTCTCTGCTGTTTGGGTAAAGGCTAAAATTGAAGAGTTTGGTAGGTAAGACACTGAAATACTGTGTCTCTGGTTGGGAAGATCTAGATGTGCATACAGTAATCACTTCTTTTTGCTTTGACTAGTTTAGGAAGTTGTTCAGCATTGAGTTGTTTTTAAAGCTACCAGATGTTCAGACATGAGCTTTTATTTTTGGAACATACCTTGAAAAGTACTGTAATTTGATGTTTATCTTTTTTTCAGGTTCATCTAAACATGGTTGAAGTAAACAATGATCAGTGTGCCAATGGCATTTCTGTCGAAAAATTTTTCATGAATGAAATGACCGATGATATAATTGGAAACAAGAAATGTCAATTAATACCAGCTTATAAGTTACACAAAGTTATTGGATACAGTTTAGTAAAAGACAAAGAAAATCTTGCTGTTTCCATCAGGTCAGGGACCAAACAAAAACGGAGTATAAGTGATAATCCTGCAAATAATAAAACTAACAGACAGGTGTTGCAGGTAAAGAATAACAATGCTGTAATTTCATCTGATAAGAATATATTAAGTAAGACTTCTACAAGGCAGCAGAAAAGAAAGAGGAGTTTGAATAGTGAGCAAGAAAATGAAATTTCCCAACCGTCCAAGATAAGGAAATTGAAAGCCTTGAAAACTGACACTAAAGTTGTACATAAAAATGGTCCTAATGCTGGTAGAGGAAAGGAAGATAAAAATGAAGCCAAATCATTAGTAAATAAACACAGTCAAAGAGCAAGTTCAAAGAGCACTGGCAGTACTCATCAGGAAATAAAGTCACCTGAAAGATGTAGGAAACATGGTCGTAAGCCCAAGGCAGTAAATAGGGAAAATACTGACCACCCTAAAGTTGTTGAAGAGGGAGATAAAATGTTAAGGGTCATTGATGAAAATTGTAACTTATCCATGATTCTGAGGCCTAGACAATCCAAACCTTATGTGTGGCGTGTAAGCTGTACTGATAGTGAAGATGAATCTTGGAGTTATAGTTTTGAAAAGAAAGGAAAAAAAAAAACTAAAAGGGGTGGTGAGAAACACGCAAAAGAACCTGAAAAGGAGCCTGCAAAAAACCAACGTTCCTCAAAAGCAAATAAAGATATAAAAAGTAATGATAAAGTAAGAATGGAGCAGACTGGTAAAAAGATTAGCAAACCCAAGAAAAATAAAGAGAACCTTCAAGAAAAGAAGATTAATGGAGCACAGCGTAAATCGGTACAAAAAAAGGAAGTACACAAAAAGCCAGAAGGTATGTGTAGATTATTTAAAGCTGAGTATTAGGTGTTTTCTAATGTAGTTGTACTGCTTGTGTAATATTCCTTCCATTATTTAAATAGGTCATCCAGCAACCTTTTTTAATTTTATTTGTAAAGCCAGATGTGGTTTTGATTTACGGCATACAGGCAGTCCCCGGTTATCGTTGGGGTTCTGTTCCCGACGGCGTGATGATAACCGAAAATCGCCACTAAGTGAAAATCGGTGATAAAGCACTGATCCCTGGTTATTGGCGCTGATAACCTGTTAGTGGTGCCGATAACCGGTGATCAGCGCTGCGTATAAGAGGCGATCGGCGCCGATGACTGGTTATCAGTGACGAAAATCTGGTTATCGTCGTCGCTAGGCAAGCGCCGTAAAACCGGATCCCCGGTGACCGAGGCTGCCGATAACCGGGGACTGCTTGTATACATATTATTTTTACTAATGCTATTGTGGTGTTTTCTTTGAGTTATAAATTTTGACATGAATGTTTTATTAAATAATCTAATAGTGTCTATGGGAATACAAACCTTCATCTTTCAAAAAAGTTAATGAACTGCATTGATTACCTTCAGCAAAAGCTGGTAGGGTTGTTGAGGCTTAGTAACAAGGTTGGGAGAACTACCACTTCATTCAGCTAACAGCATCTCCTGTTATTTGGCTGTTTTGCTGAATAGATGTCATGCACTACTCTTCACCATTGGTGTTGTTGAAGTTTCTGAAAGTATCTCTTGGTTTGAATGGTAGTTGACTTTGGTTGTTTGTTTCTGATCACAGTTACAACTGTTGTAAGAATGATGATAGTACCTGACAATTTTCTGGCTCATGAGAGTGATTGGTGTACATGCCCAGAGCAAGTACATTGGTGTGCAAGATTCACCTCTGTATTTAAGTGGGCATGGCTTCATTTTTACTATTCCTTTTGCAGAAGTTGCATTGACCTTCATTCTTACTATTCCTTTTGCAGAAGGTGCATTGTCTCTAAACTGCAATGAGTTTTTTGTGGTCTGCCCAGTGGAAGAAGCATGGATCAAGGGGAATTCGCGAGCAACACTTGCTGTTCTCACATGCTCTTTCCTGCTTATTGCTGACTTTGACTCCCTCATTTGCAGTTGGAACAGAGTCCACCTGTTCCTCCATTGGTCAGTCTGAGGAGGGTATGCATGGACCTGATGGCAATCCACCGGGACTCTGATTAGAATTTTGGTCAGTGTGGTGGCAATCCCTTTGACCCTTAGCATCTCTGATTTAGTTCCCTCTTCTCCTGCTAGGGCAAAAATGACTGAGGAATTACTAGGAGACAAACCAGCTGCTGAAGGTGTTGTTATCTTTCAAGGGCATTACAGAAGACCCCTCCCTGGTCGCCCTTGGAACATCTGGCTTTGGCCAAATGTTTCTTAATGAAACCCACTATTTCTGACACTGCAGTTGCAGTTGATATGCCTGGTGTTCCATGAAAGCACCCATATCAGACTGGCTAGCATCAGTTAAACCCTTAATTTATAGGGATTGGCAAAATGATTGGACAAATATACCCCCACAAAACAAACTAAAACAAATTAAGAATGAAGTTAAAAAATGGCATTCTTCTACCCAAAAGCAAAGAATCAATGAGGTTATTTTAACTAGACTCAGAATAGGACACTCCAGACTCACACATGATCATCTGATGTCAACTCCGCACACAAACCCAATAACTTGTGAAAGATGTAACATCCCAGTAACAATCAAACACATCTTGATTGACTGTCCCAGATGGCATCATGAAAGAAAGACTTATTTACAAAATAAATCAATAAAGGATATTCTAGCAGAAGGTAATAACTTTTCAATTAATAATATCATTCTTTTCCTAAACAAAATTAAATTGATAAGTAAAATATAATCTTCCCCCCCTTTTTTTTTTTTCTTTCTTGATTGTTTTTTTCTAACTCCCCCCCTTTTTTATTATTTATTTATTTAGTTAACTACTTAATTTTTTTATGTATTCTTTCCCCCATTCTTTTCCCAGCCCGAGAAGAACCCTAAAAGAGTTCAGAGGTCTGGTTAAACAAATAATTTATAACTAACTAACTGACACTCTAGCAGCCTGTGCTTGTGTCCCTTTCAGTATTCCTGCCTTGACTCTGTCCACCCATGGTCTTGAGAGGTTGAAGAAGTGCTGTTGTGCTTTGCTCTCTTCTTCCTTACCTTCCTCCCAGCCTGTTTTATACTAGTGGAAGAGTAGGAAGAAGCCCTGGAGGACAGCCCTCTGCAAAAAGACTAAGACGTCCTCATGTGGCTGTCAGGTGATTGTGGGTGCTGCAGGTGGATTGGCTCATGAGTTCACTCGTGGCCAATCACTGGTGCATGAGATTGCTCATGCCTAGTCCCCAGTTTATGGCCCTGGTCACTCTTGATCACCTTTAGGGTCCTCTGCCTGAGTTGCAACGGGCCAGTTTTTCAGTTCCAAGCATTGTACTTTAAACTGGCAACTACCCCACAGGTGTTCACTTTGGAGTCTCCTTGGGCTCTTGGGATCCTTTTGGCATTGGAGACCAGCAATATTTGGAAAAGGAAGGGAAGTAAGCATTCTTAGTGCTCTTCCTTCTTTGCATCATCTTCCTCATCCTGCATGTCTGCCTCCTTATCCTTGACCCCTCTCCCATCTCCCAGTGCAAGGGGAAGATGAAGAAGGGAAGTATAAGGCTTCTTTCAACAAGTCCTGTTGGCCTTCATGCGAGCATTCTCCCTTTGTGAAAGGGAGCTTGTGCTCATGATCACAGTCATTGTAATCAAGTCCCTGGCAGGATAGTTGCTCCTCCACTTACCTACTTAGACAAGAGAACTGCTCTTGACTCCAAGCGTGATCCTTTGGGATTATCTGTACATCCTGCTCTTGTCTGTGTGTGTGCTTGATCTTGGGACCACGTGCACGTGGTTCCTCAGGACAGCCTCCCCCCTTCCAATCTCATGGCTCCAAGGAGATACATAGGGAGGGGTATGTGCAACCCATTCATTCAGCACATGTCGCCTCCTTGGAGATACAGGCAGTCCCCGGTTATCGGCGATCAGGTTTTACTGGGCTTGTCAAGCGACGAAAATTGGCAATTTTTGACAATTTTCGCCGCCAAAAATCACCGATTTCTGCTTATTGGCGCCAATAATTGGGTATTGGTACTGATACTTACCTAACAGGGATGCCAATCTCTGGTTATCAGCGCCGAAAATCACCTATTTTCGGTTATCAGCGACTTTCGCTTATCGTCACGCTCTCGGAACGGAACCCCTGCCGATAACCGGGGACTTCCTGTACAGGGTAGAGTCCGAGTCATCAAATGCCTTGCTGGAGGGCCTAAGGATTTAGAATTTGTAACGGCCAAAGCAATGGCGGGTGTACTTTATTTATTAAGGCATTTTGTCCATTGGGCAGAGTGTCCATAAACTTTGCAAGTGGGGCCATAACTCCTGCTATAATTTTTACTTGGCACTGTCCCATTGGAGGGAGCAGGCCCATTGCTTTTCACCCCAGAGCCAGATGTGGCCCAGTGGGGTGTTATCCCATTTGAGGACTTAGAGGGATTTTCTGGCTGATCCTCGGGCTTGAAACGGCACTGTTCAGTGGGGTGCCCTATTCTTTTGCAATACAGTATCCACACGATGGTTTCTTTGGAGGGGGCGGGGTGTCTGTTCTTTGGAGGTTGCTGAGAGTTGGTTGAGGCAGGCGAGGAAGGATATAATTTTTGTCCACGGGAACTAAGATGAGGATGATTGGTGTCCCGGGTGTTAGCCCAGTGACAGCACTCAACCGCTGTCGTAGGCGCCTTATCGCATAGATGAGTGGCGAGAGCTGGGGGCCAAAAATAAGAAGGCCTCGAGCTGGGAGAGTTCGAGGATGTCCTCCGCACTATTGGCTTTGAGAGATTCTAGCCATCATTTTAAGGCCTGGGTCTTTTTGAAGATCCACTCAGACCAGGTTTCCCTGATTTTTTGGGCATATTTCTCTACCTTTTCCCCCAACTGTTGGGGGTTATTTCAAAAGCTTTTATGATGGCTTGGTGGACAAGGATGAGATCTCCATGGTCCACTGGTTGTATCCCTTGAAGGTGCTTTCCTAGGATCAGAGACATTTCCTCAGGAGAGGGCCTAAAGGTTTCTAGGACCCTTTCGACATGGTCGAGCCAAATGTGGAGAGGGGGTTGATGTGTTGAGTATGCCTTGGGCTGCCATTGCAAGCTAATGAGCTCTTTCCTTCTCCCTCTCTTCTCTTTCTTTCTCCTCCCTTTTCTCCTGAGCTATTCTCTCTTTTTCCCTCTCCTGCCTTTCTTTCTCCTCCCTTTCTTTCTCTTCCCTTTTCTCCCTGGCTATTCTCTCTTTCTCCTTCTCCTCCCTTTCTTTCTCTTTCTCCTGTCTTTCTTTCTCCTCCCTTTTCTCCTGAGCTATTCTCTCTGCCTCTTTCTTCCTTGGCAGAGTTTAGCCCCTCTTGGACCCACTCCCTCAGGGCTTGGCCCGTCAGTTCCAATTCCTTCCCAGCCCCCATGTAGAACTTAAGCTCATCATTGTGCTGGGTTCTGGTTGCCTGACATCTTGAGATGGTGTTGAGAGGGGTGTGGCCCTTGGGAATAACAATAAGGTCTTAGGATGTAGGTAGGGACCAGTGGTGGTGGCTTGGTATGGATTGTGGCACTCTTGGTGTAGGCTTATTCCTTGGGAATCGAGCGTGAGGTTTGGACTTTGGTTCGAATGGACATCTTGTGGCCCTTTTAGGGTTGTTCAAAATAGAATGGGTTTTTTGGTTCACTCCGGGGGACGTAAGGTTTGTTCATGGGAAACTGGTTTGGTTTGTCCTGGAGGATGTAGGGTTTGTTCACGGGGAACTGGTTGTTCAATTGAACATAATTTTTTGGCTTTTATTTGCGCACTGAGCGGCAGAAATCAGTGTTTCTGTTATCGTAGGCTTACTGTGATAAAGATGCAAACTATTTATTCAGTAAGACATCTGAATGCTTAAGTATGCAAAGAACCCTCAAACCACCTTACTTAGATCATAAACTTGCCAATTTGTATTGATAACATGACAATATAAAGCACTCAGATATTGAACTTGTATCATACAGTCTAAGCAGATCAAACACAAACAAACAGTGGGCTTTCAGCAATTACAGGCAGTCCCCAGTTACTGACAGCCTCGGTTACCGGCGATCTGGTTTTACGGCGGCTGTCTAGCGATGACAACAACCAGATTTTCGTAGCTGATAACCGGTTATCGGCACCGATCACCTCTTATCAGCAGCGCTGATATCCAGTTATCGGCGCCGATAGCCAGGGATCAGTGCTATTATCACTGATTTTCAGTTATCATCACGTCATCAGGAATGGAACCCCGCCAATAACCGGGGACTGCCTGTATGTTTGTTCTCATTGTAGGTAAATAAAGAGACAACTGGCTGTGTGAGTGCAAATGAATGGTATTTTAATGATTTCATGCATGTAAATTGGTTATCTGTGAGGCTGCCTGGGGCCTGTGGGAGGTGAATGGAACAGTCACTGCAGTATTGGCTGGAAGGTGGGAAATTTCAGTTAAGACATGGCATGATGGCTATAGCTTTTGTTTTCTTTTGAAAATACTTTGTATAACTATATAATTTTTTCTTGAGTACACAGATCATTATACTGTAGTAGATCAGTGGCCAGGCATGTTTGGGATTATTTAATCAAATGACTTATCATTAAAGGTTAGTCTAGACACTTTTTTTTCACTGTTGGGCATGGAATGGTACTTAGAATGAATAAATAAAAGTAATTTTGACTGAAATGGAATGAATGTTTGTTTTAAAGAGGGTCAGAAAAATAAAATATATGGTGAATCAGTAGAATAGGCATAGCTTCATTGGGCTATGCTTCATGTTCTAGGGGTAAAAAATGTCAATTTTATTTTTCAGTTTATGGACGTATATATTGCAAATTTATTTTAATATGGGTGCAATGAAACTGTGCATAAAGTTTGAACAATAAGAAAATTTTGTGATTTGAATAGTTTGCAAGCATAGGTCCAAGTTTATCCTGGTTTGTGCTAATCAGATAAATCATCAGTATTGAAAGCTCATCATTTGTTTTTGCTTGATCTAAGTAGACTGTTTGATATAGGCTCATTTTTTGTGCACGTATGTTGGTATATTATCGATACAAAGCAGCATGTTTATGATTTGTACAAGAAGGGGTGAAGGTTCTTTGTATATATAAACATTCAAATATAGTATTGAAGAAATAGTGTAATACCAGTCACAGTAAGCCAGTGACATCTGACATATATATTGTCAGCCAATCATATGCTACCATGTGCATGTGCCACATCTTCACGCATGGGTGGACAGATGAAATTAAACCGGCTGTAGTTTGTCTGAAAAAATAATTGTATTTTATGCACCACAGATATATTCCTTGGTTATGAGGTTATATTAAAGTGCATAATAGGTTAATTGATCAAGAAACCTAAATTTTTAAACATGAAAAATTAGTTTAAAGAGTTTTAAAATGACTTTCAGATTGTGAGATAACAGCCAAAAGAGGTACATTAAAATACTTGAAGCAGAGAGAAGAGTATGTCAAAGCCCTTGCAAAAGAAGCAGAGTGCGAAGATGACTTCTTTGCGGAAAAAGACTTTGGTAAACAAATGCAGGTAAGGCTGTTAGGGAATAGGAACAGTAACATTTGGTCATTACAGTCCACAGACACATCAAGAAGTATTATTATAGCCTTGGAGGTAATATATAATTTCTTTGTTTTACTGCATACAGTACACCTGTTTTTTTTTCCACATAATTTGTGATTTCTCTGTTCATTTCATCTGTAATAACTTTTTAATCCAAGATTTCCAGTTGGGTTTGTTATTTTTGCTTTTGATGATGGTTTATAAAATATAATTTATATAAAAACTATAAATTTTTTGTCATTAGTTTTTTCCTATGCTGACCAGAAGTACTGTAAGTGTGTAGGTGTTTTCTTACCTTTTTTTTGGTCAATTATGATGGCTTATTAATAATAAGAGCTGAAGTCCTTTTGACATTGGGTGTGAAATTAAGTCTTAAGTCTTTGTTGTATGTTTGATTGTAGTTCCTTCTAAGTGTCAGTTGTGCAAAGTAAAGTAACATTTTCTCTTCACGTGCATTACTTTGTTGGTCTTTTCTAAGTGCTATTTTCACTATCTTTTATTATTACCTCCAGTACCTTTCATTTAGTATAGCCACTGGTCAGCTAAGTTTCAAAGCAAAGATTAATTATTATATGATTTTTAAAATTAAACTTAGCTCTTCATTATATGGCTTCAACTTCCATGCCAGCGAAGGTATGACAGATAGCAAAATTTAAAGATTCTCCCCATTTTATATAAGCGCCAGCTTATGTTCATATATTTCCCTCACCCTCCACAAGGCACCTATAGGTACAGACACTAGGTGGCAGGCAGTATCATTCTGTTGACAGTGTAATCAATTGGTGCTTTTGGTTAGTGAAAATACATTCCATTTTTCTTTTGTTGATTAATGGCTTGTCTTGGTCTTTATTTGGTTTTGGTTTTTGATGAATTCTTATAAAAGCAGGTGACTTTGCAAGGTAAGCAGCTGCCCTAATATTATATATTTACTTTTAATTTATCGACATGATTTATGCACTTGGTGCAGGATTCAATTGGGCTGTTGTTAAAAGGTGTGATGTTTGAAAGACTTGGAATGAAGGTGACATGCTTGCTTTGGTAATATAGTAAGAGGAGGGAGATTTACAGGTTGAGGAAGCATCAGAAGTGTGATATTGCTGGTAAGTGTGAGACAGGTTAAGCCTTCCTTTCTCCTACTCTGTCTTTCTGTCAGGCTTCCTCGTTTTGTTCTGACTGTTGAAAGTTTCCCTTTCAACTCAGGATAGCAGTTAGTTGAAATGAATAAGAGTACAGTATTTTATTTGCAATACCCTCACTGTCTCATTGTGGTAGAGGGATGGTGCCCCACTCCTGTCAGGCCTAACTGGTGACATGCCCAGTCTTGAACCCTCTGAGTCTGGTGCATCTGGGAATCATGTTATGTTGGGGAGTGGTGTGGATCTGCACCCATTATCCCCTCTTTCTGCCCATTCTGATGCCATTGCCAGATTTTGTGCTTCTAAGGATCACTCTGGCCACGTTTTAGTGGAAAAGTTGGTGGCATTACCTCCGTTTTTCCTTAGTATGTCTGCATTGTGTAACATGGTAGCTAAAGATGACTCAGTAGTTTATCATCTGGTGATGTAGGTTTGTGTATATGGCTGTCTCATGTGTCACTGAGTAAATCATTAGATGAGTTGTGTGATTCTGCTTACACCCGCCAAACAAATAGTGTGGTATTCCAACAACCACTTTGATAACATTAATGCAAAGTAATGTTCTAGATAGAACGGTAGGCTTCAGTGAAGTCTTTGAGGGAAAGTAAAGAACCTAAACCTTACAGACTTCTTCCTTGCATAGATGACAGTTTGATTCACATGATGCATATATAGTGATGTTTGTGTTGTAAATTGGAAGGTCACGATAAAGATCTTTCACCAGTCTGCTGTTCCCCACTGCACTCTGCTTCAGCAGCATCTGAGAAGAGGCTTCTGGATTGCGCTGGGTGTGGTGGTCGTTGTGTTTTGTCACAAAGTTAGTTGCCAAAGAGTTTGGTGCAGCGCAGTTTGTGGGTGAGTTGCTCTTCTGGGAGCTGTTTGTCGCTGAGGAGTTCGGTGCTGCACTGTTGCCTTAAAGTTGCTCTTCTTGGAGCTGTTCTTTGTCTTGCAGTGCTGCACTGTTGCCTTAAAGTTGCTCTTCTTGGAGCTGTTCTCTGTCTTGCAGTTTGGTGCTGCACTGTTTGCTTTTGAGCTGCTCTTCTGGGAGCTGTTCTTCATTGTGCTGAGTAGCACCATGCTGTTTACCATTGCGCTACTCTCAGGAGCTGTGTGTTGTCCCGTCATTCTCCTGCTCTTTGCCTTCCTTTGCGCTGTTCCTCCCTGCAACACTTTCATCATGTGGCCTGGTTTCTTGCTGTTCACACTCAGCACTGTCCACGTGCATAATTTAACTTCATGCCGCATCTGCAGGCAGCACTCTTGTTCACGCTGATTCCCCTTACCACTTTCTCCACCTTCTCGGGAGCGTTTAAGGTGCTCTCCTCAGTTGCCCATATCTTCACCTATAATGAATTGCCCTCAGGAATCTTCGATTTCTCAGTCTTGGTAGTCTTTAACTGCAGAGTGTAAGGATTAGTTCCCATCTATTTAAATTTTAATCACCCCTGTAATATTGACCCAGTTCATATCAGTGGTGTACGATCTTCTGGTTTTTCTAGCATGCTTGTTGCTGATCTGGAGTTGAACTCTGATATTGTCACAAATCCCACTTTGTTAGAATCATTGTCTGCTGCTGTATTTTCACAAATTTCTTATGTTTAACCCATTTCTGTTGGTGCATAGGAGATGCAGATTTAACAATTTTACGGAAGTAATTTCTAAGAAAAGTTTGAAGTAACCAGAACGCCATAAGTAGTGTTAATAAAAGTTAGGTCAGTATATATTTTCCTAAGTAACAAAGCTTGTATATCTTGATATGAGCTATTTTGAATCTTTAAGACATCAGACAGGGTACATGTCTTACTGTGTATTGCTGTCATGCCTCTAACATCCAAGAAACTTTAAAACTTCTTTATTATACTCATTATTGTTTGAATAGAAAGTGTTGGTCATTTATGTTTACAAGTCTGGCATTACAGTTTAATTTTATTATGTATGTTAGTGTTGATTATGATTATTATGCAGTTATTGATTGTAACATGAACTTTTTTGCAATACTAGCAGTTTTTAATCAATTTTTTGTTTTTCAGATTGGGAAACTGCTATCATTGGATAATTTTTCAAGTTTAACTGTTGAAACCCCTAACAGCAAGGGCAACACACCAGATGATGGTGTTTTAACTCCACGTACTAATTTGCTTGGACAGTGGGGTGTTAACAAGGAATGTTTTTTGGCATATACACCTCCTGCACAGAGTCCAGAAGTAGATGAAACTGAAAAAGAGTAAGTGGTTATCTGTTATGTAGGTTTTGTAGATATTAAAAAATGAATCATTAAATTTGAATTTTTGAAATGAACCATACCTCTCCATTATATAGCTTTTACTTCCATGCCAGCGGTAGTTCAACAGATTGAAACAAAAAATGAGAACACTCGTTTTTCTATGAATATCTGTTTCTATCCGTCTTCTTTCCCCACCCCCCACCAGGGGAGCGATAGGTACAAACACCCATAGCAGGTCAGTCTACTTCTGCCTCTGTGAAGGTTTCTCCTTCTTTTGAAGGCTCTGCTCTTGTTGTTCTGTACGTGTATCACCTGCCAGTGCTTCCCTTATGCAGCTTTTGCATGCGCCTGTACCGAAAGCGTCTGCGCTACCTGCGGCTATATGGTATTTGCCTGCGTATGCTTCACTGCGGCCAATGCCTGTGCTACCTTCGGCTTTATGGCCATGTGTCATGTTCCCATGATGTCTTACTTGGACTCTCAGATAGAGACTTTGGATGTGCTTCAGGTTCTCAGACTTTGACCAGTGGAAATGTTTCTCAGTTTTTGCCTTTGGATTCTTCTTCTCTGCTTAGAGATCCTCCAGCTAAGCGTGTTCACATTTCAGTGCCTCTTCCCATTGCAGGAGTTTTGGCCCATAATCAAGGGATTGAAGTTTCAGCTGTAGCTTCCCCTGTGGCTCAGGAATAGGCCCGATGTCATGAGTTGCTTCCTGATAAAAACTTAGATTTGTTCATTGAACCGGGAAATGTTCTACAGCCAAGACATTAGCCTTTCAAGTTGGAGGATGCCGTTGTCAGCGGCGGCTAAGGAGATGTTACCTAGGAGAGAAGATGTTAGAGAGTTAGCTTTGAATCAGCCACGTGCTACTTTTCCGCCTTCTCTTGCAGAGTTCACAGCACTGATTATTAGGCTTCTACAACTGCACTTTTTATACAGTGCCCCTCATTTTTCATGGGGATAGGTTCTAGAACCCACTGCTAAAGTGCAAAATCCCTTCCAAAAATGCTTATAACTGTTTGTAACTGCCAAATATCTTGTACTGTACCCCTTAAACTAAAAATGCTTATAATTGCATGTTATAACAGTTTAATTTAATAGTTCAAACAAAAATATAACTTAAATTATCATACTAAAACAATTTCATATCATTTCAAACAAAAATGCACCCCAAAACACCCAAAGTCAGATTACAGTACCCTCCTACAACTGTTACTCTTAAGTATATATACCCCTAAAATGCTTACAACAATGGTTTAATAATTTTCAGATAATAATATTATTGTAAACAGCAAAATATTTATGAAATGTTTAAAACAAATTAAATAAATTTTTAATATAAATTAAATAAATCTGTTTTACAGAACGTTTGGCAACTAATCAAGTTAGCCCTGTATATACGTAAGCATAGCTGTTTTCTCTCATAGTATTCCTTTTACATTGGTAAAAACAATTACTGTCACTAGTTTATTAAATATTTTTAATGTTCATATGTATTTTTGTTGATTTTTATGCATGTTTATTTGTTTTGTACAGTATAGTTCTATAGATAAATGTGATCTTACTTTGCCGTTAATTTTTTCATATTTTCCATGCTTTAAGTACAAGTTTTTGCATTTCAATGAAAGCGGACGGGAAAATAAAATTAAAATAATTATCAAATATTTCAGATACTGTACAGTATGCTCTATCATCCAAAAACACTTTACAGTACAGTAGTATCATTTCAAATGCATCTTACATTACCCTTAAGAGAGAGAAAGAGAGAGACATTATAAACTTGTTAAGCTCATTCTGGTCACACCTCTCATTCTGGGGTGGGCCCCAGAATGAACTTAACAAGTCTAAGATTTGTATTAAAGATTTATTTAATTTGTATTACTGTAAACATTTTATAGATATTTTGCTGTTTACATTAGAGAGAGAGAGAGAGAGAGAGAGAGAGAGAGAGAGAGAGAGAGAGAGAGAGAGAGAGAGAGAGAGAGAGAGAGAGAGAGAGAGAGACATCGCAAACTTGTTAAGCTCATTGTGTGGCCCGCCCATCATTCTGGGGTGTGCCCAAGAATGAGCTTAACAAGTTTATGGTTTGTATTAAAGATTTATTTAATTTGTATTAAACATTTTATAGATATTTTGCTGTGTTTACATTAATATTATTTGAAAATTAGTGAGTAATTTTTTATTATAGAAATGTGTTTAGTCATGAAAATAAAATGAAAATACAGTAATTAGTGAATATTGCTCTATGAAAAAATTCACAAATTGGTGAAAGTTCCTGCGTAATAGTGAAAGATATGTTCTTCAAAAATCCGCGACAAAGTGAAACGTGAAAAGTGAAGCACGACTAAGTTAGGGTCCGCTGTAGTCCCCAAAACCACAGGGGGATGGAGACCTATTCTCAATGTTTCCAGTTTAAATGCCGTTGTAAGGTTAACAAAGTTCTCCATGGAGTCGGTGATCTTGGTTCTAGCATCCATTCGGAGAATGGACTGGATGGTATCGATAGATATGCAGGGTGCATATTTTCACATTCCCACCGAGATGGAGTGCAGGAAGTGCTTGAGGTTTGTTTTTGGGAACAAAGTTTTTCAGTTCAGGCCAGTGTGTTTTGGTCTTAGCCCAGCTCCTCAAGTTTTCACAAGGGTTTTGGTCCTTTAGGAGGGTGGTCCCATTTGTTGGGCATAAAAATGATCCGGTACTTGGGCAACTGATTAATTCCAGCTTCCTCATTGGAGGACAACTGGCTGATTCTGGCTTCCACATTGGAGAGCATTCTGAGGGCAAGAGAAATGATTTTGAATCTAGGCAAGAGAAATGATTTTGAGGCCAGCTCAGTTGTTGGGGATAATCATAAATTTCTCAAAGTCGACCGTCTCCTTCACAGGAGATTACTTATGTCAGAATGGAGACCAACACCATGAATTTCAAGGTTTTCCCTGCAATGAAATGTGTAGATTCTTTGCTGTCAACTCTCAAAGAATTTTGAAGCTTCAGGCTTGTTCCTGTGAAGTGGCTGTCCCAGTTAGGGCATGTCTTCATTAGAGAAACTTGTATGGGGGGCAAGGCTAAGAATGAGGCCTCTGCAGTTTTTTCTGAGGCAACACTGGGACCGGAAGGTGCTCCATAATTCTTTTATGGTGGTAGTTTCCAGAGATCTGAAAGAAACTTTCCAGTGTGGTGGAAAGACAAACCTCGTTTGGCAAGGAGTATCATTGGATCTCAAGAACCCAGACCTCTGGTTGTATACAGACACATCAGACAAAGGCTGGGTAGTGATTGCGGGCAGAAAGCAGCTGTTGGTTCTGTGGACTCAAGAGGAGCAGCAGCTGCATATCAATCTTTTGGAACTATTGGCAATATGGAAAGGACTGCAGGAGCTGGAGGACCTGGTATGCAGTCAAACAGTGGCGGCCACTTTGGACAACACCACATCGTTGGCGTACTTGAGGCACCAAGGGGGGACAAAGTCCGAGTCTCTCTTTCAGTTGACATGGCAGATCCTTTTATGGTCAGGAAGCAAAAACATCACCTTACTGCCTCAGTTTGTCCTTGGGAGAATGAACATTCTAGCAGATGTTCTCAGTCGCAAGGATCAAGTAATAGCAACATAGTGGGCCTTGCATCCCGAGGTGTGCAACAGTTTGTGGAAGTGTGGGTGTCCCCCTTCTTAGACCTGGTTGCAACCAGGTGAAATCATCATCTGCCAGTGTTTAATACACCCATTCAAGATCCTCTGGCATGTGTGGTAGATGCCATGTTATTAGATTGGTCAGGTCTAGATTGTATTGCTTTTCCCACCTTTGCTAAGATCCAAAAAGTCATCAGCAAGCTAGGCAATTCTGTCAGTTGTTGCATGACCTTGATTACCCTTTGGTGGCCAAGGAAGGGCTGGTTTCCAGACTTGCCTCACTGGTTAATAGATTTGCCCAGACTTCTCTGTGTCAGGAAGAATCTCCTGAAGCAACCAAGGGAGTAAAGGTATCATCAAAACCCCAACCCCATGCTGCAGCTGACTGTGTGGAGACTGTCCACCATCTCCTGCGAGTTCGAGGCTTCTCAAGAGCTTGTAGGAAGGCCATTATCAGTGCCAGGAGGGATTCCACAACACTTGTGTATAGGTCCTGGTTTTCCAGCACCCCTACCTCTATAAACAACAACATTAAGTTTCTGTTATTTCTCAGTTATGAGAAACAGTTCTCAATAGCAGCCATTAAAGGTTATAGGGCCATGTGGGCTTCTGTTCTTAGACATATAGGCCTGCATCTGTTTGGGGATAAAGGTATCAAAGATGTCATTAGAGGTTTTCAGTAGGAGGTTCCCAGGTGTCTGGTGCCCTCTTTATCTTGGAACCTAGATGTCATTCGTAGGTTTTTCTTGTTACCACCTCTTGAACCTTTGTAACAGGTCTCATTGAAAGAACTTTCAATGAAAACTTTCTTCTTTGTGACCTTGGCTACAGCTAAGAGGGTGGGTGAAATACAAGCATTGTCTTTTAGGACAAGGCAGTTCTTTCCTTTCTGCCTTTGTTTCAGGTGAAGAATGATTTTAGGGCTAAGCCCTTGCCTAGAACAGTGTCCTTGCCTTGTTTGGAATCTGTGGTACCCAATAAGATAGATTCTCTTTTGTGTCCTGTGAGGGATTTCAGGGGCACGCCTATGCCATGAGGCCCCATTATAAAGTAAATGACTGTTTCTACCTTATGATTGAAGGGATTTGTTTAAAATTTTTACCACTTATTGTACAACTAATACTGAAAATTCTCACATGGGGAAATTTAGAAATTCGACCTCAAAGTTCATTTGTTTTGCAGTTGAAAAAAATTATGACACTTATCAAAATTAATTTGCAAAACTAAAAGTTGTACAGAAAAGTGATTTTTCCTACATCGAAATAAAGATATATATATACTACACTATGTAAAAGTTTCATTGAATTTGGTTCAGTCTTCTTGGAGAAATAAGCATTTAGCTTTGAAAAGAGTAAGTTTGTAGAAAACAGCAAAATAAAAGAATTTTTGACTTTCAAAAATCCTGAGAGAATCTGGACATCTTGAGGAAGTTGTCTCTATATCATTATAACCTGTTTTCTCTGACATGTCCCGTAGGGAGAATGGGATATTTTAGTGGGTGACAATTATTTTTGGATAAAATTTTGTTCACACTTCACTTACATGCTACATGCTTTTTTACAATTTGTTATTCGCAGTGGCTTATAAATAATGAACAGAATCATTCATGAACCAAACTAAACATTTTTCTTTAGCAATAATGTTTCAAGATATGTTTATCCAGGATCATTTGTAGACTTCTTTACATTTTCCACAATTTGTTGTTCACATTACCATACAAGCGATGAACAAAATTGTCCATAAACTAATCTAAACATTTGTTTTTAGCAATAACGATTCTAGATATGTTTATTTACTCATAAAAGTCCAAAAAGTGTATAACTTACTTGATCCTATCCTGAATTATGAATACTGACATTTTTTACAAGTCTTTTTTACAATTTGTGGTTCACGGTGTCATGCGATGAACGAAATTGTCAGTTAATAACTAAAATTTGATAATTCATCGAGTTTCAGTGGTTGGCTCAACTCTTAAGGATTTATCTGAATCACACTAAAGACATCAGAGCTAATGTAAAGAATCTCTTTTGTAGTTTCCGGAAGCCAGACCTTCCAGTGAGTAAAAATGCTGTGTCCTCTTTCATTAGGTCCTTGGTGGAGGACTCTCATGCAAAATTGGATCTTGATATATTATCTCCCTTGAAGGTAAATCCACATGACATGCAAGCAGTGGCTACGTCTGTGAATTTTTGGAAAAAATTACCTGTAGAGAAAGTTTTTAAGGCTGGTCGATGGCATTGTACTGTAATTCTATTTTTGCAATTGATTATCTTCACGATGTACAAGTTCAGTATGTCCTGAATTGATCAGTAGCTTTTCTGTCCGCAGTTTTTAGCTTTATTTGTGTTTTGTTGGGAAGCTTGGAAGCACTCATGGTTGAGTATAGGAAGTGTACCTTCATGTCTGTAGGTACTAGTTGCATAGCCATTGTTGGCTCTGCTGGGATTGGCACAGTAGCCCTACTATCCCTTCTGCTGAAGGAGGCATCCCTCCAAAGAGACCTCAGGTATTTTTATGATGAGGTTCTTGTACCCGAGTGACAATCCTCTCAAGGCCAGTGGATTGGTTTCATTAGGTAAGCAAACACTTAGTACATATTTAAATGGTATTAAGTAGCCTTTAAAGGGCCTGCTGATTTTCACTTTGCCCACCTGCATGTTAAATGTGGGGATCAGCTATACAATGAAGAGGAAAGGTTCATTTCAAAAATATAAATACTTTTTATAAGGTTTATTTTTTAAATACTTATCTCTCCATCATATCAGTTGCCCTCCCTACCTCCCCACATTCAAAGTGAACAGAATTGTTTGTACCTATTGTCCCCCTGGTAGGGGGTGGGGGAAGTGGATGGATAGAAACAGATATTCATAGAAAACTGAGTGTTCTAATTTTTTGTTTCAATCTGTTGAACTACCGCTGACGCAGAAGTAAAACCTATATAATGGAGAGATAAGTATTTAAAAAATAAATCTTATACTGTATTAACTATTTATATTTTCTGCGCTGTTAACCATGTTATCTTTTTTAAATGTAAAAACAACATTTCAACCAAACTAGAACCCACTCAGTTATCTCTTGGTGCTTGCAAAATGTTACATTGATAAAGGTAAGAAACTTGTTAAATTATGTATAATATCCTTTTATAGGTTACTCTGGCACCTCAACTTACCAGATTTTGTTACTTGCCAGATGAGTTGTAAAGTCTTGTATAAAAAGAAAAATAAGGACATTTTGTATTTTTGGTTTTACAAATAAGGTATGTGTTAAAAGTTTTTACTAAGTGTGCAATATAGTTACACCATGTAATTTACCTACTGTGCATTGTTAAATTTACACTGAATAATTTATTTTTAAATAGTGAAAGTGTCACTCAACACTTTCACTGTTCATCTGACAATCACATGCTAAACTTCTGAGATATTTGATTAAGTGAGTTGTAAATGCATACATAAATGTACTGAACCTGTATTTCAGAATCACATTAGTGTAAACATTGTTAATCAGTGTATAAAACAGTTCCTCACCTGAATTTTTTTTATAGTGATATTTCATTTTGTGAGCTCATACTCTGAAATTCTCAGGTCTGTGGTTAAAAGAAGTGTAATTGCACAGTATGATACTACAGAATAGGAAATTATTGTTAATCAAAGGTATAAATAGTCCCCTATGTAACTATGTTAATTTTTAAAAAAAAGTGATTGCCCCATACATCTTGTTTCATTGTGCAAGCTTACTGAAATTTTAAGATATGTGGTTGAAAGAAGTGGAAGTTCTGCCAATGCCTGTAGACCCCATGAGTGTGAAACAATGCTGATTACTCCATTACGTACCAAAGGAATTCAGCAATTCTGATCGGAACTAATGTCCCTAATCATCACAACTGCACTGGGGCCTCGCTGCTCTTCAGTTGTTGTCATGCATACAAAATTTACTGTACATTATCCAGTGCATATTGTTTATATTTTGTTGTCTACAAGGTAAAATTTTATGGTATATATGTAATAATTTTTTTAGTCCTCATACATGAATATCATGTTAAGAAACAATAAACATACTTTGCACTCTCTCTCTCTCTCTCTCTGGTACAGTATTTTATTGAAATTTATTTAATACATTACAGATTATACTTAATGTTACAGTAATGCAATGTTACTTACAAATATTTTTCAGTATGTGTGTGCCTTTATGTACACGCATCATGTGAGGAAATACTATGCATGGACTGTGACCCTTCCCCCCCCACCTCTCTCTCTCTCTCTCTCTCTCTCTCTGGTACAGTATTTTTATTGACATTTATTTAATGCATTATCCAATTGTAGTTAATACAGTAACAAAGTGTTACATGCTAATATTTTTCAGTATGTGTGCTTGTCTATATGTACACAGGCATGGTAGGAAACACTGCAAATGTATTGTGGCTCTCTCTCTCTCTCTCTCTTTGGTACAGTAGTTTTATTGACATTATTTAATACAGTACAATATTGTACTTTACTGCAGTGGTTTATAGTATTAAAAAATACAGTTTTTTCAGGTATATGTACACATATGGATCACTCAAAGATAAACTTCATTGCATTTTGTTTCATTGCAGTTTAATACTAAAAACTGAATGCAGTGATGTAGTGTTGCTTACAAATATATTTTTCAGGTTACATACAAATATATTATTCATTTGTATTTGCATGTGTATACATACATGCATGCATCACATTCAGATGAGCTGTGCACCTATTATGTGTTTCTCTTTCTGGGATACAAAAGTAAAAAATTTTGAATAAGAGAGCGAGAGAGAAGAGAGAGGTGAGCAAACACAGTATGTGGCTTAGTTTACAAAATGCAAAGCATACATGTAAGTTTACAAATGCCCACATACACAGACTGGAAAATGTAGCACTACATTACTATATTGGGCAGAATACTGTATTAAATAACTTTCATTAAAGGTATACTGTAATGGGGAAAGAAGGGGGGGAATACAATAGTTGATAAGTGTTCCATAACATATTTTATAATAGAGGCAAAGATGTTCATAATCTTTTTTTTTTTTTTTTGTAAAATTTTAATGCATATTACATATCTTGTAAACATATTTAGATTGAATTATTACTGTTGGCTATGTTTTCGTTAGCCTGAAGTTTACAGTATTGTATTGTACGTATAGAAACAATTAATTTTGCAGGTATATCATACCTCACCTTTGGTTGTTTCAGAGGTTACTGAAGCAACAGTGGTCTGTCCTTAGGGATCCACCTTTCCAACTTGTGCCTTTGAGTCAGGAAGTAAAGAAGGACCTTTTATGGTGCTAGATGACAGGTACCTCCTAAGGGAAGTTCCTTTGAGCTCCCCCTCCAGAGTTGCTTTTGTTTATGGACACCAAAGAAGGGATGGGCACACCTGAGAGGAGATTTTGTTTCAGGAGTGTGGACGAATAACGCTCCACATCTGCACATTGTCTTGAAAGTGCAAGTGGTCTGGTTGGCTTTTCAAGCACTCAAGGATCGTTTGAGAGGGCACTCAGTGGTGTTGATGAGCGGCAACATGACCATGTTTTCATGCATCTACAATTGGGGTTGGGAGGGGGGTTCTCACACCCTGAGCTAGATACATTGGTGGGCGGATCACCAAGCCATCGAGTTGTTTGCCAGATATATTCTTGGCTTGTGGAATATTGTGGCAGATCAGCTTAGCTGTCAGAATCAGGTGGTACTCTATACCCCCGAGTAGTGGCAAGGTTTTGGATGTCCCCCGTGTTTTCTGTTCCCATCTCAGACCTGTGGGCAGTGATGGAGGATGCATTCAATATTCCTCGGCCAATCTGGATGTATATGCCTTTCTACAGGTAGTACAGAGATTTACTCACACCCCCGGTCACGGCAGCGAGAGAGTTTCCCCTGTGGTCAATTGTCCTGTGTCAGCTGCAGTCACAGGTACCACCAGCCAGTTCAGTCTCGCTGTCTTCAATGGTGGGTGTTATCCACTATATTGTGCAAGAGAGAGGCTTTTCTTGCAAGGCAGTGAGATAGGTGTATGGGTACCTCTGTCATTCCTCTGTGAACCTGTACCAAGGAAAGCGGTCCATCTGCTGTGATTGGCAATGCAGAAGTGGATGCTCTGTCGTTGGAATATCTGTTCAGCAGATCATAGATGTCCATATCTACAGGTACAAATCAGTTTGTGCAGGAAAGTCTGTCGCTTGGCCCTGTCTAAGGTCTTCAAAATGAAGGATTGGATCTCTCTGCCTTGGTGGAGTTATCCATGCTTATGAGAGACTTTTTGCCTCGGTGGGAGCTTCAGCCCTCATTGTGAGATGTATCAGTAGTGGAGCTTTACAAGCCCTGCTTGTGAGCCTCTGACATGTTCTTCTAACAGAGACTTAATGCTAAAGACTGATTGTCTTGGCATTTGCCTCAGCTAAGAGAGTAGAGGAGTTCTTTCACTTTTGCTCCAGAGTCTGTAGCTAAGACTCAGAACCTGTCAGTTCCAGACAAGAGGTTTGAGGGTTTCTCTGCCCCCTCCCTTTGAGACTTTGTTGGTGGAGACCCAGATGAGATGCTGTTGGGCCTAGTCAGTAACCTTACATACTTTCTGAAAAGAACCCATTCCTTGAGGCTGGAGTGTAGGAGACCTTTGTTAGTACAGGCAGATGCAAGCTGATGTCTAGGAACACTTTCTCTCTGGGTTTGTGAAATTATCAATCAGGCTTCTGATTCCTCTTCAGGGGAGCCTGGTCTCCCTTCTTTCTCGAGAGCACATAAAGATAGGGGCTTGGGACCATCTCATGCTTCTTCAGAAAAACTTCTTGGTGTTTCAGGTAATTAGGGCAGGGAGTCTGTCATAACCAGACCACAAGTCTCTGGACACCTCCTTGGGACCTGTAGTGGCTGTTCAAGTTGTGTAGTTACCAAGTCCTGATTGGACACTCCATGTATCATCTGAGTACTTGGAAGCTTTGTACCTTTTTAGGAGTGTGACTGAAATGAATGGGCCTGTGCTTTTCCTCTTCCCTAGCTGCATTCAGGTTAAAGTACACGCTGGAGTGAATGAGATACAGGTAAGTACACTGAGCACTTGATCCGATTAGTTTAGAATGCACTGCCCTCTGTCCTTCCTATTTTAACAAGGGGGGAGGAAGGACATGGTAGAGCTTTTTTCTGAACCATACTAGGTAATTGCCAGAATAAAGCCACCCACCTATTTGACAACTCCTATGGGAGATGTCAAGGTTTTCTGAAATGTTGTTCCTTACTTGAGTTCCATCTCATTTCAGGGATCTCATGCCCAGGCCCTACTGCTCTGGTCAGCTTTTTCACCAGACCAGTAGTAGATTATAGTAGTCATAACATCACTTGCTTGCATGCACACCTGGGAGCATGACATTTCCAGGTGGAACCCAACTCAAAATTCTGGCAGGAATTACCCCCTTCATAAGGGTTAAGTCTCCATCTATGAAAGACACTGTTCATATCATTGTAGGAACAAACAAAATTTTGAATCAATTTGCATTTTTCTTAGGAATACAAACCAGGACCTTTCATATAGGTTGTGCACACCTTATCCACCCTACTTGGTCCCAGCAACCTAAGGAAAGAGCAAAGTGTTGAGAGGGAGGTGAGTGGGGTTACTGCCTCTCACCCCCCCATTTCCACTTGCACTGAAGGATACTCCATGTATGAAAGGCTCTGGTTTGTGTACAGTACCTAGGAAAAGCACTAACTGCTTTAAAAAATGTTTATATTTATCCTTTAATAGATTAGAATAAAAAAATAAAAGTTATAAGGAATAAAATTGTTATTTTTAAATAATTTTACATGTATAAAGGCATTTTTGGTAAAACATGCTGACCTCATTTTCAGGGGAATTATTGAAACCATATTTCATCAGCTGAGGGACCAGAAGAAACGATCTCAAGTGAGAAAATCATCCGAAAGTAAAAAACCATATGAGTCAATACTTAAGAATCCTCAGAAAACTTCAGTTTTAGAAGTAAGTTTTTTGTGATTTATTGAACTTAGCCCCTAGATATTTCACAAATGATCATCTGCACTTCAGCATTGATTCTGATATTTTTATACTTTTCATTTTAGGTAAATACCTCTACAGAATTGGGGTTAGTAACATAGCTCAGTAACATTTCAGGTTTAAGCAAACAGAATAACAGAATTGGATATGTGATTACACCTAATTTGCCAAGGAACTAATATTTACTCTCCAGTTCATGAGTGAAGCCAGTTTATTATAGTCAGTTTAGGTGTAATTAATTTATGTAAAATTTTGTGTTTTTGGCAGAATTTGGTCAATTATCCTTTTTTTTTTTCAGCATATTTTCTGGCATTCATGAATATTTCAAGTAGTGAGGGTTATTATTTATGTTTACTATAGGTGATCTTTGCATACTCAAAGTGGTAGATTTATTTGGAGAAGATTTAAAAATTTTAGTAAATTTTATAGGTCCAACATTTACTTAGAATCTAAGCAATTTGGAGTTGAGTGTGTTGCTGATCGTTATACCTGACTTCCATAATCTGTAACTGGTAAAATTGTTGCTTAAATAAAGAGTTGGTTAATCTATAAGCACCCAGTGTTGTGTAGGATCATTTTTTTTTTTGGTTTCAAGCCAGTTTTGCATTTGTTATAAGTTATTTGTGCATTCCAGTTCAGGTCCATATCAAAGGGTAGACCTGAAAAGTTTGCAGTTACCAAATAGGTATTTGATGTTTTCTTACCTCTAGTTCAGTTTTGTAAATTTATTTTTATGCAATGCCTTCAGAAAAGACAATAGCTTTTGTTTTTATTTGAGAGAACTGAAATTTATAGGTAAAACACTTGGATCTACCTTTATCACAGTAGTGTTTAAAATATGCTCTTAAATGTGAAAGGTTAAAAAATTGCAAAATCATTCTATACAATGTAGAAGTCCAGCCTTTTCGCACCCTTGGTACCAAGGCTGTACTGAAAGATTAAAAAAGAATCCCGAACAGTGGGGTCACTTACCTTTGCAATTCCTAATAAATTCTTTTGGCATTGAATGGCCTCCCTGGCCCCACCACTGAGCCATAACACCCAAATTTCATACATTCCCAGTGTGTTTTGTTGCTACATCATACACAGGCTTTATAAGTAAATGTGACTAGCATCACAATTGATATTACAACAAGAGAACTTTTCTTTAAGTAAAACATCCAAACATCATCATACAACTCAACCATCTCCTTGAACATTCCAAAAAAATTTTACAACAATTCTACCATATGTATGAAATTGAGTCAGCTCTTGTACCTTACCTGACCATAGCATGATTTGCTTGTCAGTTCCAGTTATTATATTTCCTATTGTCAAAAATGCTTGAACCCTGAAGACGTGCACCAATTTTGACTAACCAGTTTTAATAAATAAAAATAACATGAAAATAAGATTGGCTACTTTGATGGCTTTGTTTTGTTTGGTAAGCTGCATGCATTTGACTTTCTCAGTGCATTGAAGAATAAAAATAGGGTAAAGATTGAAAGCCACAAAAAGTAGTATTGTTACAGGAATATTTACTAGTAAACCTATTTAACATACCACAATTTTACTTTTGTCAACTGATAATGCTCCCTTAAAGTCAGGGTCATTTGAGGGAAGTAATAATACATTTAATTGATATACATTCAAGTTAACCCTTAAACGGCGAGCCTCTATTTACAAAAACGTCTCCCGTATGCCGGCGGCGTTCGGTGAGTTAGTGCTGAAGCGGAAAAAAAGTTTTTTCAAAAATCACAGCACGCTTTAGTTTTTAAGATTAAGAGTTCATTTTTGGCTCATTTTTTTGTCATTGCCTGAAGTTTAGTATGCAGCCATCAGAAATGGAAAAAATATCATTATCATATATAAATATTGAAATATATGACAGCGCAAAAAAATTTTTCATATATAATTTTATACAAATCGCGCTGTGAGCAAAACAGTTAAAGCTAATGGGTTATTTTGTTTTTCTTTGTATTGTACACTAAATTGCGATGATTTTGGTATATAAAAAATTGTAAAACGATCAAAGCAACACAGAGAAAATATTATCACAAAATGATGCATAAATTCGTAACGTATGGACGTAAAAAATGTTTTTTTAAAAAATTCAACATAAATCGAAATATTGTGCTAGAGACTTCCCATTTGTTGAAAAATGAAGCTAATTGATTGAATATTACTAGACTGTAAGTGTTTTAGCTTACAATTAAAGTTTTCACCATTTCGGTCGAAAGTTAAAGTTGACCAAAAGTAGAATATTTTATATTTATCGTGATTTATATGAAAGTATTTCAAAACTGATAAAAGCTACAACCATGAATTATATTCTGTTGTATTGTACATGAAATTGTGCACATTTTCATATATAAAACTTTATTTAACGACTAATATAAAACTGTGCAAATATTACAACAACGTGATTGAAAGAATTTCTGAGATGTTCGCCGAGTTACCGCAGACGTAAGGAAAATTTTTTTTTTTAAATTCACCATAAATCGAAATATTGTGCTAGAGACTTCCAATTTATTGCAAAATGAAGGTAAACGATTGAATATTACAAGAATGTAAGAGTTTTAGCTTACAATTGCGTTTTTTTACCATTTCGGTCGAGTTAAAGTTGACCGAAGGTTGAAATTTTGGCAGTTATCGTGATTTATGTGAAAATATTTCAAAACTGATAAAAGCTACAACCATGAGCTATTTTCTGTTGTATTCTACATGAAATTGCGCACATTTTCATATATAAAAGTTTATGTAACGACTAATGTAAAACGATGCAAACATTACGACAACGTGACGAAAGAATTTCCGAGATGTTCGGCCGAGTTACTGCGCGCAGACGTAAGGAAAAAGTTTTTTTTTTTCAGAAATTCACCATAAATCAAAATATTGTGCTAGAGACTTCCAGTTTGTTGCAAAATGAAGGTACATGATTGAATATTACTAGAATGTAAGAGTTTTAGCTTATAATTGCGTTTTTTTACCATTTCGGTCGAGTTAAAGTTGACCGAAGGTTGAAAATTTGGCAGTTATCTTGATTTATATGAAAATATTTCAAAACTGATAAAAGCTACAACCATGAGTTATTTTCTGTTGTATTCTACATGAAATTGTGCACATTTCCATATATAAAACTTTTTGTAACGACTAATATAAAATGGTGCAAACATTACAACAACGCGACGAAAGAATTTCTGGCGCGGATGTAAGGAAAAAGTTTTTTTCAAAAATTCGCCATAAATCGAAATATTGTGCTAGAGACTTCCAATTGGTTGCAAAATGAAGGTAAATGATTGAATATTACTAGAATGTAAGAGTTTTAGCTTACAATTGCATTTTTTTACCATTTCGGTCGAAGTCAAAGTTGACCGAAGGTTGAAATTTTGGCAGTTATCGTGGTTTATATGAAAATATTTCCAAACTGATAAAAGCTAAAACCATGGGTTGTATATTGCTGTATTTTACATGAAATTGCACACATTTTCATGTATAAAACTTTACGTAACGGCTAATATAGAACAGTGCAAAAATTACGACAAAATGACTAAAGAATTTCTGAAGTTTTTCGCCGAGTTTACATGGCGTAAGAAAAAGTTTTTAAAAAAGTCACCATAAATCGAAATATTGTGCTAGAGACTTCCAATTTGTTGCAAAATGAAGGTACATGATTGAATATTACTAGAATGTAAGAGTTTTAGCTTAGAATTGCGTTTTTCGACCATTTCGGTCGAGTCAAAGTTGACCGAAGGTTGAAATTTTTTGTAGTCGACGTACGGTACGTCCACTTGGCACCCAACAGATAATTTTAGCCAACGTATGATACGTCCAGTAGGCGTTTAAGGGTTAATACTCACATATAAACTTGATCTACTATAATCTGCTGATACAGCAATGAATCTATAATTAATATATTTTTTGTTTTTATGATAATTTTGTTTATTTACTATTTTAAATAATTCACTTAAGATGTCATATACATTAGTTCTGATTACTGTCTTGCATAGATAATCTTCCTCTGGGGTTAGGAAAGGCCTATGAAAAACATAACCTTTGGCCTCTGAAGATTCTAAGTATTTTTTCTAGGCTTATTTTGGGGAAAAATAATGTCTTCAATTCCAGGAAATATGGTTTTCATATAAGTAACTTACCAAGTAATTATATAGCTATAGTAGTTTCTAACTCACTTGGCAGCTTTATTTAAAAAAATAGCAGTAGTGCTTCAATTGTTTAGTGTAGGTGACAGTCCCTGCCCACCACTGGGAATACGGGAAACGACTTAGCAGGTAGCCTTGTGTTTCTGCTGGCTTTTGAGGAACATCGGGGGTTTGCTGCAGATTTTGTTTACTGATTTTCGGTTGTATGGCTGGATTTCGGTAAAGTATTATAGCTTATTTGAGTAGCCTTCAGGCTTTAATAGCTTTCAGGATTTTTTTCTAGTTCTTTGGGTACTACTATGTCTGATTCAAGTTCACCTAGTTTTGGCTATTGTATTGAAAGTTGCAAACCAGATTAATCAAATCTTCATATGATTCTCATACGTACAGTTGCAGTGAATGTAGTGGGCAAACATATAGTAGGGAGAAAACTTGTGCTAAATGTAATGATTAGGAAGAATAGAAGGTACTTAAATCTCAAGTAGACAAGTTAGAGAGGGATAGAAAAAGCAAAGCGGCCTCTACAGCCGAGAAACGAGCTTCCCTTAGCCTAGAATTCTACCATAGCCTAGATTAGAAGATAGCTCTGTT
Source organism: Macrobrachium rosenbergii (assembly GCF_040412425.1). Taxonomy (NCBI): domain Eukaryota; kingdom Metazoa; phylum Arthropoda; class Malacostraca; order Decapoda; family Palaemonidae; genus Macrobrachium; species Macrobrachium rosenbergii. Next base: position 17,512,987 of record NC_089760.1, on the reverse strand, counting down.
ATTTCTTCTTCCCCTCTTCCTACTTTTTCTCCTGCTATGAGCCCTCCTACTTTTAACCCATCTATTCCCACACCTGGCTCCCTCATTTCCGAACCCGATGCCGTTGCCAGTCTAGAGTCTAGGTTTGGCAAGAAAATTAATCTACTGTACTAGTGAATGCAGTGGCGGAGTTAGATGTGTCACTGAAGGTGGTTATGGGGAAATGTATTCAAATGTCGCCACTTCCTATAGAGGCTGCTTTCCTTTTTCTGTCCCTCTCTAACTTGTCTACTTGAGATTTAAGTACCTTCTATTCTTCCTAATCATTACATTCAGCACAGGTTTTCTCCCTACTATATTTCTGCCCACTACATTCACTGCAACTGTATGTATGAGAAACATATGAAGATTTGATTAATCTGGTTGTGCAAGTGGAGGAGGTGGCTACTTGTCCCGCTGGTTCTCCTAGACGAAGGTCCCTGTCCTGCTTCCTTGAACCTGGGAGAAGACATACTGGATGTCCAAGGGAGGCTGGTGGGGTTTGCCCATGGTTACTTGCCCCCTCAGTTGAACCTGTTGCACGCACCCAGGTTTCGATAGACAGACAGCCACTGGAAAGGTGTCTTTTTGGATGTACACAAATTATCTTCCAGTATGGCACCACTTCCCAAGTGTCCTTCGCCAGCTTCTGAGCTTCTGGCACCAGCTTCCAAACACTGGTTGCCGTGCTCCGCTTCTTGTCTAGCAGTATTAAGAGGCTAACCACATTCCGCAGCCTCCTGCAGTTTCACTGTGAATCCTTCTGTCTCCTCCTCGGTCTGACATCCAATGGAATAGCAAATACCTTCTCTCCTGAGAAACCTTACTTGGCCCCCAAGCTCCAAGTGAACCCTCAGACAAGTGCTCCCGACCCCCTGGCGCCAGCTCCCAAGCACCTGGTGCCAATTCCCAAATGCCCAGCGTCTGTTCCTGAGCGCTTTGCATTATCTGTCTAGTACTCGGCTCCCACTGCTGAGCACCAAGTGCCCACTCACGGATGTTTTTTCTGCGTCTTCCTGAGCACCCAGCGCCAATTCCCAAACGCCCAACGCTGGTTCCTGAGCTCTTGGCACTGCCTCTTTAGTACTTGGCTCCTGCCTTACCAAGGACGCACTGTCGTTCTTTCTTGAGCGCCAGTTCCCGATCGAGCACCCAGCTCCAGCTTCCATGTGTCTGGCGCCAGTTCCCGATTGCCCAGTGCCAACTCTTCAGTATTTGACGCCCGCCTGTGAGTGCAAACACCCACTCAAGGTTTTTTTTTTTTTCCCACACTTCAGTCTGTTTCAGGAGCAAGGCAACCTTTGCCTATAGTTGAAGACGAGCCTACGTTGACCTCTTTTAAGCAACAGTTAGTGTCTCAGAGTCCTATCTCTTGTGGACAAGGGCATTTGAGGTCTGAAATTATGCCCTTTTTGAAGAAATTTCCCTCCTCCGGCACTTCCTTCATCCTCCAAGAAGTCTCTCAATGAGTTAGGAGATTAGCTTTCAGCTAAAAGGGAGCAAGGCAAAGCGTCTTTTGTCTTTCCTCTCTCTGACCTCATTGACGTTCTGCATTCTCGTCAACCAAGATAATGTTTGCTTCAACAGAATTTGAGTATTTCTGAGTTTCCATATTCAACAGGTAGAGGCTAGGATTACATAGAACTTCAGTTTTCTTTTTTCATTTTCAGTTTTGGAGCAGTAGAACACTTAATTTTGGCCATTGTATTATTTCCCTATCTATTTTGAGTAGGGATAAACAAAAATTTCCTAATTCCTTCTTCTTCACATGGTGCTGGCAGTTCTTTGGTGGCCTATGGCTGAAGTGTTTCCCAATTAAGTGTTTCTCAGGTTGGAGTGCCATGAGAGCAACCCAGCCCTCTTTCCTTTTCAGCCTGTCATTTGCCTTTGCTGATGAGCAGTACACTTCCTGTAACTTACTCTGGAATTTTCTGGTAACTCTTGAGAGAATGAGTTTCCTTGCAGGTGTAGCAAGTTATATGCACCTTTGAAGTTTTTGGCAAAAGTGCTTCAAGGGGAAGAGCATTTTCTAGGATTATTATCATAGAAAGAAGAATCTCTCTGCATGGGCATTATATTCAAGCAGATTGCAGATTTTCACACTCACCTTAGCTAAGTCAGATCCCTTTCAGAATATGACTTTTAGGCTAGGGTTAGCCTTTACAGTCTTTTTGTGATTGGGTTAGGTCTCTCCTTTTTGGTGGATTTGTCTGTACTTTAAGTGTTGGACACTCTCTGTCTCTCAGGGAACTTTGGTCCTGAGTGACTTAGTCACTGCAAAAAAAACTTTGAACACCCACTTGATAGAAATAAAAATAAAAATATTGTTTTTAAAATAAGGAAATTAAAAGTTTTTGCTCTGACATTTTATTCAATATTTTGATATTTCTCCATTGCTATTAAGTACTACTTCTCTTGGTATAGAATGAGCCAAGTCTTTGAAATATTGATCATCAAATTTTTCAAACCAAAACCTCTGGATGGCATCCTTCAGCTTGGCCACAGATGTTTTCTCTTCTATGCATTCTCTCTTGGCTTCATGTCAGGCCAGGAATTTTCTAAAGAATTTAGATTTGGTGAATTGCTAGGCAATTCAAACTTTTGAATATTATGTTCCCTAAAAACCTCATTAACACATACCTAATAGCCTTATAAGGAACCATTTCATTCTCTAAAATATTAACATACCTCACCCCATTCATAGTTTTATTCTGTGGAGGGAAATGTAAACCATTGCCACCCCCATATCCACTGAAACATCCACATACCATCACATAAGCTGGGTGTTTTACAGTTTTGATGGTATGCTTTGATGCAAAGCTGTTTGGTCTTCAGGGCCTTCGTACTTTCTTGCCAACACTATGGATGAAGTGAAAGCATGATACATCACTAAATACAAATTGCTCCCAATTATTTTCAGTCCAATGCAAATGATCTTTACAAAATTTCTTTCACTTATTCTTCATGGCCTCTGAGAGGAGAGGCTTCTTTGGAGCAACACGAGGGGAAACCAAGGTTTTTCTGCAAATGATGATATACAGCTCTTTTTGAGATATTTCCAAGAAAGATGGGATTTTTTGCCTATAGAATCTTTGCCAACATTGATGGATGTTTCATAACAATCCTTTTAACCCTTTTGCTTATGACTTATAAACAATTACGTCTGTGGGAAGTGGCAGTGACGACTCAAGTGGTAAGTATGAAAATGTTTATACCCTTTTTTTTACTCAAAGACGTATAGCTCCCACAATTTTCAAGGTAGACTGCTCAAGCTTGTTTCATTTTGCAGCAAAATAATTATTCTAAATAGTGGCATAAAGTATTTCCCCAAAATAACACTTATGTTGGTTGAATAATGAGTAGAAATTATTAGATACATGAAAATTTTTCACTTTCCTCAAAAAATAATTTGGCCAAAAAAATATTTGCAATAAAGTCATCATTGTAAATCCATAGTATACCCAATAAATTACCTAGTTATTGAAATGAAAAAGTTGTAATTGTAGCAAGGAAATATGAAAAAATGAATAACAAAGTAGCGTAACATTTTCCACAAGAAAAGTGCCAGTCTTCCATGCAATATGCGCAGAAAACTACTTAATACCTTTTTTTTTCTGACTTTTAGCTCCAGGAATTTTTAAGGAAGACTATTCAATTTTGTTTCAATTTGCAGCTGAATGATTGCTCTATACAGTAGCAAAAAAAATTACCAAATAACTTTATGTAGGTGGAATAATGAGTAGAATTACGAGATACGAGAAAACTGCACTTTCCCCCAAAAAAAGAATAATTGCCAAGACAACTATGTGCAATATAGATACAATACTCAGATAAATTATGTAGTTTTTGCAGTTGCAAAGTTGTAATTATTCCAAGGAAATTATGAAAAAACTAATGTCCCTCTCTCTTGCGCATAGAAAAAATATAAGCGCAGGAGTCCCTGGTTAATGGCGATCCAGTTTTATGGCACTTGTCTAGCAACAAAAATCGCAGATTTCTGCTTATCGGCGCCAATTATCAACCTAACAGAGGCGCTGGTAACTGAAAATTGATGCTTTTTGGTGCTGATAAAATAGCTGGTTTTCGGTTATCATCACACCTTCAGAACGGAACCCCCGCCGATAACCGGGGACCGCTTGTAATGTAATTATAGAATAAAAAGCTAGAACTATACAAAACAAATAAGCATGCCAAATGCCTGTTATATATATGTATAAAAAAATTTTCTCTCTCTCGCTCTTGCAGAAAAAAGATGAATAATGAACTAAACAAAACAAATAAATATACTGTACATATTACATATGTATAAAAAATATCAGGAACGCTCACTGAAATGATCCTCATCTTGTCTGCTGGTTTGTGCAGTCTTTTTTTTTTTTTTTTTTGCATACATCATCAGTAAGCGAAGGATTTAAATTTGGATGACGTTTACATCAGTTATCGGCAAGTGAAAGGGTTAATAAGGTTGTTGTCTTTTCATGTCTTTTTTGGTCTTCCAGAACCTTTTTAACATTGCAGTGCACCTTCTAAGTCAGTTTCAATAGGGCACTGGTACAACATTGACACTGTACTTTTAGAGGTGCCCATCTCTTTTGCTGTGGCTGTCATAGACTTCCGACTTCTCCATAATGTAACAATCTCAGTCGTCTTCACAACCGACAGAGATTTTTTAGGCTTTTCTAATAATTAAAGTGCAGAGGAGTGCAAAAAATGACACATGAAAATTATAAGGGTCAAGGGCAAATACATTGACATCTGCTTCCTCTGACTGCTTATCCAACACTGCCTGTCTAGACGAGAAGAGGCTACCACTCTCAGACCCATGAGAATACCAGAGGTACGATTTAATGAGGAGAAACAGACTGCTTCTGGTGGAAATAGCAAAAAAAGATTTAATGCATTTTTTATCATGAAATGGTGCTGCTGTTGAAGTTTTTGTGCGGTGACTATGTTCTTAATGCTTTAAGGATTTTAAAAGTATCTTTCAAAACTGTTATGCTGTTGTACAGAGTCTTTACACTTACATTACTTTTTTCTGGGGAAGTTTTTGCTTGTTGTTTCACATTTAGCTTTCAGCTCTCTCCATTGTTCCTCAGTAGGAACAGTAGCTCAAGTCTTATCTCTTTTAATGAGAGATTGAGAGTTTTCTCAATTCTTCCCTCTGATCTAAGGTTGATATCCAGATGAGACACTGCTTTGCTGGCCTTTGCTTTTCGGAACTAATTGAAGTTATCCACCCCCAGAGTTGGAGCATTTCTCTCTCATTAGTAATGTTAGTGCTGAAGAGATTTGTCTGGGAACTTTCTCCTTTGGCTCCTCCTGAGGAGGAGGTTTGTTTCCTCCCCATGGGAGGTGATCTCGAAGTCAATGGCATTAGTCTGTCTCCCACTCTCTGTTGAACTTTTGGGTTTCCAGGTAATGAGGGTGAGTTTGTGACATATCAGCCGCTCTGTTCCTCATTCTACCTGAGGTGTGTCGCCCACAAGTCCCAAACACTTTTCTTCTTGACCTGTGATGGTAGTCACCTGAGCTGAAGTACCTAAGCCTAGTTTAAGTCTAGAGGTGGAAGTGGAATGACTGGATTCTATTCCGTCCTTACTCCCTCTTTCAAAAGCAGCATCTAAGCCAAAGTACATGCTGGAATCAAGCAGGGTACAGGTAATAGTACTTTGGGTATTCTCTCCTGGTGGATGACTGGGAGATGTCTCCCTCATCCTCTCTCTTATAACAAGGGGGAGAGGGGAATACTAGAATTTAGTTCAGCTCACAATTTTAGGTTTTACCAGGACCAAACTGCTATGCACCTCTCCGAATGGTTCCTTACCAGACTGGTATGGGTTCAGGAATCATTACCGTCCTTGCTCGCAAGGAAACTGGGATCACTGCAATTCTGTGGTGGTTCTCAACTCCAGTCAGTAGAAGAGGACTGACCTCCCACCTAAGGAGTAAGTCTTCTATATAAAAGGTGATGGTTTGTATTCTCTTAAGTACAAATAACAGATTTTGAATAGCACTTTGTATTTTTCTTAGGTATGCAAACCAGAGCCTCTTATATTTAGTCCCACTCAGCTTCTGCAGCTGAAGGAAAAGCGAGTGCAACGGTTTGTGAGTCCCCCACTCATCCCCCCATTTCCACCTGTTAACCACCTTGTTACCAAGTTTTGACCATTTCCAGCTTGTGCTGAAAGATACTTATGTATAGGAGGCTTTGGTTTGTATACAGTGCTACCCCACTTTTTCACGTTTCATTTTGTCGTGGATTTTTGTGGAACACATTATTCACTTTTCAGCAGGAGAACTTACACTTATTCGCAGATTTTGTAAATAACATTATTACAGTGTAAGTACACTGTAAATTATACCTTAAAAATCTGTATTTAGTCACAAACACAGTATGAAAAAATAGAGTAATTAGTGAATAAACAGTGTTGCTGTATGAAAAAAAAAAAAGTGAATTAGTGATAATTTTGATTGTTTTTACCAGTAGAGTATATAAAGAAAATGGGACGACTTTAATACTGAGAGAAAGTGGCTATGCTTATGAGTACAGGGGTAACTGAATTGATTGTCAAACATTCTGTAAGACTGATTTATTTAGTGTATTAAACATTTTATAGATATTTTGCTGTTTCTGTTAATATTAATATTTTAAAATTAGTAAATCATTGTTATAAGTATTTTAGGGGGCATATATACAGTATATAAGAGTAACAGTTGTAAAAGGGTACTATACTCTATTGGCGCCTTCATGGCGATTTAGGTGTTGTCCCCTTTGTTGCCAAATGTACTTCTCTGAGAGCCTACCTTCCCATTTACCCTTTTTTTTGTCAAGGTTTAACCTCCTTACGTTTGTTAACCCTTCCCATTTACCCCTTTAATCCTTCCAGGTCTCTGTTTTCTGTCAAGGTTTAACCTCCTTAGCGTTTGTTAATGTCACTTCTGGGTGTTCCCTATTGCCTATATACACTCCTTTGAAAATATTTCCATTCTTCCAGGTCTCTGTTTTTATATATAGGCCTAATTGAATCTCTTCTTGGACCTTCCTTGTGATTATCTCGCTACTGGACTTCAGTATATATATATATATATATATATATATATATATATATATATATATATATATATATATATATATATATATATACTTTTAATTTACTTGTTTTTGTGTCAATTTACTGTATATATATGTCTATATATATATATATATATATATATATATATATATATATATATATATATATATATATATATATATATATAGATAGAGAGAGAGAGAGAGAGAGAGAGAGAGAGAGAGAGAGAGAGAGAGAGAGAGAGAGAGAGAGAGAGAGATATTGACATTTGAAAAGGATTGTGTGTGTAGACAGATAAGAGAGCACAGCATAAATATACATAGGTTACACAAATAAGATTATCGGCAGCTATTTAATTTATCATCTATTAATAATATGGTCCTTCGTTTCTTTCCAGTAAGAGTATTCATAACATTTTTCTATTCATATATCTTCTTTTCTTTACAGACTTCGTTCCAGCGTTGCCATTTACTTGGAACATTTCATTGTTTTTGTATCAGTTTTTATTGTTATACAAGATACCTTTGCATGAATGCCCATACTCGATGAAAAATATTTATTGTGTTTTATAGTCTTCATAAGGGTTTGTCAAAACAAATAGATGATTATTTGGGTCATGAATGTCATATTGATAATAATACACAAGAATGCCAGGACTATTTATGAACGATTTCTTGAGCCTGTGGATGAAGATTAATGCGGGAACGAGGACTTCCTTCCATGTTGTTTGTAAGGCAACAGACTCCTTAATGAGTCAGTGAATGTTTTGACTGAGCTTCCCTTGTGGAGGCACGGCTGTTTGACATCTTTATGCCCTGAGGTCAGCTTAACACGTGAGAGAGGAACTGGCAGCGCTGGAAATTTTTTTGTCACGTTTAAGAATAAACGTGTTGTTTTATTGTCGTTAAATGCTAGAAAATTACGAGGGCCTTTAATAATTGGCAAAAATTGATTAGCAACCAATTATGTTTGTGTTGTATAACTTATGCTGACTTCATATACCATGCAATGTGAGTGGGAATATTTGATGTGGCAGCGCTGGTCACCTCCCATGCCCTGCCCTTTTTGCCATGGAGGAGCCGATGGAGTGTAATCTAAGATGACTTAAGGTGTTATGGGATGATGGTTTGGGGTGTATTTTTGTTTGAATTGATATTATATTGTTTTAGTATGCTAATTTAAGTTATATTTTAGTTATCTACTAAATTAGGCAGTGAACTTTTAAAATAGACAGTCAAAAGAGTTTTAGTTTAAAGGGTACAGGGTACTTGGCAGTTGTAAGCATTTTTAGAGGGGATTTTGCATTTCTGCAGTGGGTTCTGGAACATATCCCTGTGAAAAAGTGGGGGAGCACTGTACCTAGAAAAATACAAATTGTTATTCGAAATTTTTTTTTTTTTTTTTTCCACACATAGAGGCATATATTCTTTTAATCTCGTTAATATCCTTTTTGAATCGCAATTATAATTTTATTGAGATATTGTTTTAAACTTACAGCATATCTTTTTATTGTTGATTAATTAAACTTTTAAATACAAGGAAAATAACACCATATTTTGAAAAGTGAATTTTATTTTTCAGTTGAATGTGCATAAAAGTATCTTAAGTACATTCCATAAGACTCAGGCATAATAGAGACCTCTTTGGTAATAATGTGCATGAAAGTACTAGAACTGAAATAAATTCCTGGAAATATTGCACAGTTAAGAAAGTTTGGAACAAAATGTTTAACATTCTTCATTGTTATTGCAGTTACCAGAACTTCCAGCTGATCCTGACCTTGATAAGGATGATTCTGGGAGTGATGACTACTTTGAAGTGAGTGAGTGCTATTAAAAAAATACTCTGCCATTTCAGCCTCCTACTATAATGCAAAAATTTATTTACCTTTATTATTCAAACTGGTAGTTTAGTGTATATAAAGCTTGCTTTCGTGATAAAACAAAAACTTCATTTTGTCTTGCTTTCAATGCAAAATAAACGCTTCATTTCATCATGTTAGATTCCAATGAGTAAAAAGTTGTACAAGTTAGTATGTAAAAGGTGCAGGACTTGTTTGATCAGTAGAACTTTGTATAAGATTGTGTAAAAGGAAATGTGTAACCAAGATCAGAAAGCAAACACTCATTTGGGAACCTCAATTAACTCATAAGAAAGAGAGCACCCATCCATCCTGTATACTGTGTAACTCGTACTGTAGATTGCTGAATAGTACTTTGGAAATTAAATCCCCTATTTTTAATGATTAAGAGACAAAAAATTTATAACATTCCTATATCTTTTGTTGATAAAATACTAAATGGCATTTATAATGGATAACATACATTCATGCAATTCTTTGTGGTGTTAGCATGTATCCTTGCAAAATGAGCTCATATTCGAGTTTTTGTGAATGGTTATTGTAACTTATATGCCTGTTCTAATCACATGGTGGGGTGTATCTCATTGGACATTTGTGTACATTTAAGTTGTTAAAAATTTCCGACCATACCTGTTTTGTGTTAAAGGCATAGTGCAGAAGGATTAAAAATCAAATTCAGGTCAGAAAATTGGTAGTGAAGCCTTTTTGAATGAAATCCTTAATATTTTAAAAGTATTAGTAACTTATTAAATCTAAATGTTCGTTTTCACTTTACAACTAATAGCTTCCCCATAATTCTGTGATTCAGTTGCTAGTTATGATTTGTAATAGATATCTGAAGGTGACCTACAAACTATCTTGGGTTCAGTGACACTCCAAACTTCTGTCTGGAAATCACATTGGAACAAAATATAAACTTGTAGCTAGCTAAAGTTAAAAAGTTAAAACATTGGCAAATTATGGATGGAATTAAACCACAGAATTTACTAAGAAAAATGAAAAAATGTTAATAAAAAAAGAAAAATGCAAATTCAGAAGGAAATATATCTTCACAAAATATTTAGGATTCCTTTTGCATCACTGTGATGACAAAGTCAACTCATTTCCTACTGCATGGGTTTTGTTAGTTTTTATTCAGTTCAAATGCCAAAGCATGAGGAAGGCCCCACCATATTACTGAAAGAACTACCACTTATATATGTATTTTATATTTTTGTATAGTAATTAGTTTTATGTGAAATAAAAACCTGGTTTTTTTTTTTAAATACAAAGTCCCTGTGTTTTGTGTCACAATGATTTTGTTATTCTTGGATATTTTTCTCGTGCAGCCAATCCCTAGGAATTGCTATAGGTGGTTCTCTATGTATAGGTTGCAAAACATTTCCATATATGAATTCACAAAGATATTGAAAAATGTTGAAAATTATGGCTAAGGCTTTTATTAGAAGCTCAAGATGATAGTGTATTGTATATCAGTATAATGGATGTCATTATATAACAGAAGGGAGTCATAAAACAAGTACAAAAAATACAAAGAAAAGTGAAACAAATTCTGTGTAGCTGATGAAAAAAAAAATTAACAAAAAGTTGTTGTTGCAGGGAAGAGAAGACTGAAAATTATTGTTGTGTGATTTCAAGTCTTGCAGGACTCATGAGCTTGTGAATGACATTATTGTCCATAGTTCCAAGAACCTAATGTACACACACAAGGCTTGTAAATGACTTGCTTTTCATCATTGCATATACTGTATTTTATTTTACAAAACTAGATGAGTAGCATATGGTAATACTGAACTCTTTCAAAATTGAAAGCATTTTTACATCAATATATTTAGATTATGAAGACTTTTATATTTAATAATTATAGTTTTGTACTAAATTTTCCATTTGAAGTTATGTTGACACTTCAGTGTGTTAATAAACTAAATTGCAGACTGGAATGCTGTCCTATCTTTTATCCCATTATTATAATACTGACTCAGCTGAAAGGTTTTAAACTATGAATTGGCCATCTTGGTTTATTGATTTTTTGTATTACTAACTTGTACCTATTTTTACATAAGCTGCTGGAGTAGTGTATGATGATATTCTTATTACACCCAGCACCTGATACTGTATTAGACTGTGCATTTGACTGTTGCTATTGGCTTTTTAATATCAAAATTTTAATATTCTAATAACTGAGGTGGTACTTTAGTTACATAGAATATTAACCAATAGCAATGGCCCAACCAGTGAAGTGCAAGTGACTGCCTTCTGGTTGATGCCTTGAAGCACGAAATATCTCCTGAGGGGAAGCATGTAACGACACTCCAAAGAAATACTTGTCGTGTAACCATTAGGTAAGTTCTGTCTCTCTTCTCTGAGAAAGAAAGGGACAAAACAGAGCTAAGAAGCTCCAGGATGTGAAATGCAGGCCTTGAGGCACAATATCTCTGGAGGGGAAACGTGTAACGACACTCCAAAGGAAATACCTGTCATCTAAGCCTGAAATGCAGGCCTTGAGGCATAATATCTCTGGAGGGGAAACATGTAACGACACTCCAAAGGAAATACCTGTCATCTAACCATCAGGCTAAGTCCTGTTTCTCTTATCTGAGAGAGGAAGGGAGACCTTTTGTTGAAGACCAGGACTCCTTCAATCTGCGCTGAAGGGAAGAAGGAGAAACTGCCCATGAAGAACCGGCCTCCCGTTGACGATAGGTGACCAAGAACAGCTTGTAACTGGTTGCCCCTGTCGAGACAAGGAAAACCTTTCACTACTGTATCTGTTGGTCTTGCATATGCTTATTCTTGCTTGGGTGAGAGTTGGGACTTTTCAAGTCTATGCAGCTCTCAGGCTGAGACCAAATTCGAAGTCGGTCCTGCCCTAGAGATGCTGCGCATGAGAGCTCGCCAGGACCAATCGATTGTCAATACCCTAAACAAATGTGCCATAGTCGAAGCCAAGGTGAAGAGTCAAATGAAAACTTGGGGAGAGGTTGATATCCTACCAAAGGACATCGATACCCAGGTTCCAGCCAGCATAATATGATGCTTAAGGCTACAGGCACTCTCCACCAGAGGGCGCATGTGGGGAGAAAAGCCGTCTAAGCATCTTATTTTTTCTTCTTACCCTTACTTGGTTGTACAATGGTCAGTGGCTAAGACTGATCCCAGAATGTATCGTTCTGAGGGACACTTGAAAAAGAAGAGGATCGGTCCTGGCTCTGCTATTTCTGCCCGGCACACTCTTGGTTCCTGTGTACCCCTATAAATGGACTGGTACTGATGAGTCTCAAACGCTTGACACAAAAACTTCTGACAACTCCAGTCGATGTTACAACTGAGTCACTGAGAGAGGTTAAGGGAACCACAGAAGGAGGCTTAGAATACTTCGAGCAGATCCAAAGGCCAAAGACTCGATGGTAGATGTAGGCTGCAGGCAATCTGTGAAAGAGGAAACAGACGCGACTTCGTCTCCCTAGGGCCACCGGTCCGTCTTCTTCACGGCTGTGGCTTCAACGTTCATCTTATGAAGAGCACCCACAGATGAAGACACTGCAACTGCACTTTCTCGAGGAAAACGGTCCAATCGTAGAAGTCGAATATCAACAAAACACCTGAAGAGACATGGCTATGGGGCCTGTCAGAGGCATGGCCGTCCATAAGGTCTACTGAAACAAACTGAAAATGTACAGGGATCTGAAGAAACCTGTGCTGTCGAAACTGGGATTATCCCGACTCCGGAAGAGAATCGAGTGCCAAAGTTTAGCAGGAACTACTAAACAAATATTCCTGTCCTACCTGTGGAATGTCTGTCTTCGTGGATAAACACAGTTGTGAAAGGTCATAACTCATGCAACGATGGCCTAAAGGGTCTGGGAGAATGATCCCATTCATTCCAATGTAGTCATGCCAAAAACGGACATTGGCCGCTCCAGGAAGATTGCTGCAAAATCACAGACTAAAACATTACAACATTCTAAGTAATTGTGTAGTCAAAATAAACACCCTGCTTGTTTCAGAGGAAAAACTTAGAACAAATAGAAAAAAAGATGTATACAAATAGAAAAAAAGATGTAGAACAAGGATGCTGATAAAGTGACATTGAGAAGACATCTAAAAACTGAAACATTGGTGGCGAGAGGCAGCCCCTCCCTCCTTGGATGCTTAATAAAAAAAAAGCTATGACAATAAAAGAGCAAACACCAATGCAAGACAAGAGCTGGGTTTACGCAATCAAAATGCAAAACCAAGTTAGAGAGGACATCAAAGAAAAAGTCATATAGGGTAAAATGAGTTGACAACTATGCAGCATAACTGTGAAGGAACAACTACACAACAAGAAAAAGCAAAAATAACAAAAAGTAAACAGAGTAGAACATGTAAGGTTGAATTATTCCAAAAAAGCAAAATATCCCAAAACAACAATATACTCAAAAAAGAAAAGAATAAATAAGAATTGTTCATATGTGAAACAAACCCTCAGTCGTAACCTTAAGATAAACTTCTAGTGCCAGCTGGAATCTGGTAAAATCAATAAAATTGTATATGCAAGGGACTAGTGGCTTCTGTCCTTAGTCATGAGTCATGTGGGACCACCAACACCCAAGCAGTACTCAAGGACTTCATCAGTTACTCTTTTACTGCCTTTGAGAGATGACGTGTTGTTCTTTCTCTCCTCTCTAAAATCGGTTTGGTTTGTCCGTTTCTGCTTTTTTTTGTATGTTTCAGTGTGTGGTTTTCTGCTGTTTGTGGATGTGTTCTTGGATATAATGGATCCTCTTAACCCTCCTGCGAGTGTATCTCCTGGATCTTGTAAGAAGCAAGGGAAATATATGGATGTTGGTGGCTTTCCTTGTTCTTGTTTCCTATCTTCAGTGAATACGGACCCTCATCCAAAAAAAAAGTCAAGTATACCTTAGTTTAACCAGACCACTGAGCTGATTACCAGCTCTCTAAGGGCTGGCCCAAAGGATTAGATTTATTTTATGTGGCTAAGAACCAATTGGTTACCTAGCAACGGGACCTACAGCTTATTGTGGAACCCAAACCACATTATAACAAGAAATAAATTCCTCTAATTCTTCATTAGCCGGTCGGAGAATCGAACGCGGGACCAGCAGAGTGCTAGCTGAGAATGATACCCACCCATCCAATGAGAACTTTGACCCTCATCCAACATGTAGTGATTGGTCAGTGCAACAATGAAAGAGGTTTTATAGGGAGGAGGCAACTCCATCTTGGATTGATGGAGATTCATCTTCAGTTTCCTTTGTTCAGTCTCCTTGTGATGCCATCCCTTCCTTAGAGAGGCCTGTTCCAGTTGTTTCACCTTCTGTAACAGAAGTTTCCCATGTCCCTTCCTGTTCGTCCATAGATTCATTGGGGGATGCATTTGGAGGGGTTTCGGGTAATTAAAGGATTTTGACAAAGGAAAAATCTATTTCTGGGGAGGGGCCCGTGTCACCCGGTGAAATAATCCATTCAGCACTTATTTCTAGGTAATTCCGTTCCTAGATACCAGAGAAAAGCTAAATGTAAAGCTGGGGTTACTACCCCCAGAGCGAGCTCCAAGAAATGGAGTCGTATATGGTAAAGGGTGAGATTGTCACAATCACGGGACCCTGCCCTATAAAGATTCCCAATGTCAAAAGTCCCAACGAGAGAGGTGCCGATACAAGCCCATGCACTACTCGCGGACTGCACACAAGGCAATACTAGTCGCATTCCATGTTAGCACCCACCCCACTAGAATGATTAATTATGCCTCTTCTTTCCCTTTGTGGAGGGGGGGGCCATCTCCTTCTTTGTCTCATTTTCCAGCTCTGGATGCTCAGAGGATGGCGGGCATTTGGTCCTAGCTAGGCCTATCAGGGGTACCAACCTTGGATGGCCTGTTGCCTCATTACATGGCTTCCCGCTACCCTCCAGTCCCTCATCCTTTGGGTGTCCCTTCTCCCCCGGGCCTCCATTATATGGGGCTGAGTACAACAACATCCTCTGCAATGCATATGGTACCAATTCCACATAATTTTTGGGGCTCCCTTCATATTCCCTGCAGTGGTACCAACAGACTCTTCATGTGTTTTGCACAGTGTAGTGACGTAACAACTAGGTCCATCAGTGACGTCACCTCTAACGTGGCGGCTGTGGTGATGTCAAATCCTACCCTTTCCATGCTGGCAACAACAACTGTCTTCTAGGATGATGTTGAATTCTACGTTGATGGATTTGTTAGCGAGAATGGTGATGGAGAAATTAAGTGTGTTAGAGGAGAAGTTTAATAAGGTATGCAAGGAGAGGTATCATCAGTTGGCACAGTCCCTATCTCTTTACGGCTGGAGATTATCAAGTATCTCCTGCAAGCGAGAGGCTTTTCTTGAGGAGCTGTATCTCAGATGTCAGGATTAATCAGGAAGTCTTCAACATCCATGTACCAGGGAAAATGGTCTGTCTACTGTGATTGGTGCCTTAGATGGGGTTCTTCTCCACTTGGATCATCTATTCAACAAATAGCTGATTTTCTAGTCTTTCTCAGAGCAGAAAAGCATCTTTATGTGTCTGCCATAAAGGGCTCTAAGGCTGCTCTAGCTCTAGTTCTGCATATGAAAGACATAGATTTATCTACATCTTGGGAAAGAACTCAGACCTCCTAATTGGGATTTGACTTTGTTTTTAACTAGTCTTACGCGAGCCCCCTATGAACCGTTGCGACAGACTACAGATAGAAACTTGACCCTCAAGGCGGTTTTCTTGCTGGCCCTAGCATTGGCAAAAGGGTAGGCAAACTCCATGGTCTGTCTTATGATGTCAAACACACTAGGGGTTGGAAGTCTTTAGCTTCCGAATTTATTCCAACATTTATTGCGAAGACTCAAAATCCTTCAGTCCATGATAAGAGTTTTGTCTCCTTTTCTGTACCTTCTTTGGGAGACTGTTGACAATGACCCTGACAAAATGTTGTCATGCCCTGTCAGGGCGCTGCGTGCTTATCTAAAAAGGACTCGACATCTCAGCCTGGGTTGTCACAGATTTTTTGTTAGCACAGGCCGGGTCAAGAAAGAAGTGTCCAAGAATAAAATCTCATTTTGGCTACGAGAAATGGTCATGAATACCTATTCACCTGCATCAGGAGCTTCAGACAATGTTGCGCAGGCAAGAGTGCATAACATTAGAGGTCTAAGCTCCTGATTGGCACTTAAGAAGAAAATGGCTGTTCATAGAATTCTGAAAGCTGATGTGTGGTGTCGCCAAACCACTTTCACTTCCTTCTGGTTGAAGGACATTGCTATAGGTCCTTGGACACTTTTTTCTTGGGTCCGGTGGTGGTTCCTCAACAGGTTGTGCAGCTCGTCCAGTGCCCCTGGCAGGTCAGTTTGTATATAGTCTAAGATGATGGTATGAAAGTGAAATGAACAAGATGACCGGTCTCTTTTTCTTTTCTTCTTCTTTTACCTGTGGGTGGTAAGAAGAGGGTTCCGTCATGAGCTGGAACTAACATGATACAGGTGAGTGCAGTGGCAATACTGATAGAGTAATCGTTAATGTAAGGTTCCTTTCAGTAGCAATATATTCCTCTCTTTAGCAAGGAGAGAGAGGAATGATAACAAACTTACATAAATGGCTATGTTTGTTTGTTATAAGCACCGATAGCTTCTTGTCTTCTGGATATGCAATGAACTGTGACATTATATTGAAATCCAAAAGTCTGAACTCAAGATATACATATATCTGAGGTTCAGAAATAAAAGTAATTTTTCTTAGAATTCTCATATTCAAAAGAATGGCTAGGTGTGGCAAACCTCCAGTCAGTTAATTTACTTACCGCCCACCAAGAGTAAGGCTATCCTTATGTTAAGACCGAGGGTTTGTTTCATAGATGAACAGATGACAAATTTATTAAATTAATTTGTATTTTTCATAACTAATAAACCTGAGGTCTTAACATTTAAGGCCCACCTCTAACCACCCCTCTGACAGTTTAACCTGGGTTGGGAGAATAACTGATGAAGTCACGGAGCAGTGCTTGAGTGTGGGTGGTCCCATGTGACTCATGACTAAGGACAGATGCCACTAGTCCCTTGCATGTACAATTTTATTGATTTTACCAGATTCCAGCTGGTGCTAGAAGTTTATCATTATGTTAAGACCTCAGGTATGTTAGTTATGAAAAATACAAACTAATTTAATAAATTTGTCATTTACATCGAACAGCAGGCAGCAGAAGAGACAAGTCTGTCTCAGAATGCAGCCAAAAGAAAAAGTGAATGTGTACTAACTGGATGGCAGGGCTTCCACCCCTACCATCGGTAGCCAACTACCAATAACCACCTTGTTTTGAGTTAAACAGCCGGCTCCAGCTTGCGCTGAAAGTTAATCCCGTACGTAAAGACCTTAGGTTTGTATGTTAGGAATAATGCAAATTACTTTAAAAATTTGTCATTTTTCCTATAATTTCCATCACATCTTAGATGGTAAAGGATGTCAGCTCAAGCTATTTTTTTTCATGTTTTGTTATTATACTGTACAGTAAAATGCATTATTTTTTTTCATTTGGTATAATATGCTAAATCTTCTGAAACTAGTATGTTCCATATTGACCATAATGCATAATTAGTTGATGAAAAGAATATTTCAACCATTGTTATTAAAACACTTTCAGCTAAACTTTCCTGACAAATACAGTATTTTGGAAGTTCCCTTCTAGTGCTATTTAAAAGTAATCATTCTGTCTAGTCACATCTAGATCCACACACGACTGGTCAAAAGAACTTTGTTTTTAAATGAGTGGGGAAAGGAAAAAAATAGCTAAAGAATTTGAATGCACAGGTTGGAAGGGAAAAAATAATAACTACAAAGGTAACATGATAAAACAAAAATGTGGCTGGGGTCAAGTAAATACTATAAACAAATTTCACAGTGCTATGCAGGGCACGGCTGTATGTGATATCCTATATAGGTGCGGGTGAAAAGCAGGAAGGTCTAACCTAAAGGGACGGAAATCCCCTTTGAAAAAGACATTACAGAAACAGATGAAAAGTAAGATATCCAAGCGTAGGGGTAGAGGTAAATACCATAAGTGAATCTAGTGCCGAATTTCAAATGGAAAAATTTGGATTTAATCATTCTAGTTAGTAATGATGTACTTACATTGTATGTGTATACATAGAAGTTCCAGACATGTGTTCCAAAGTTACATTATTCATTGAGATTTCAGTCCCAAATCTAAAGTGGGGCAAATCACACTGTGACTCCTTATGGGCATGGCAATATTTTTGTTTTATTGCTTGCTGTGAATTTATTGTCAGTACATGGTTGTCATCTGAATATTATTACTTTATCATAGTACACCCATAAATGGAAAGAAAAGACACCATGTGGGTTGGGTAATCTACAACAGCTGGATACTGCTCGAGTATGGGTCTTCTTTGACCTGTGGTATTTTTCCAGGTACAAGTGGCACACCACAGCTCTGGGAGCAGGCACAGGAGCAGACTGGTGTATGTACCATTCTTTCAGCAGAGACTCCTCCTCCTGTTAAGGATCTGGTGGGACCAGAAGGCCTTTTGCCTCCAGAACCTCAACAAGCTGAGTTGTATCAGCACTTTTAAGCCAAAATAAAAGTAAAAATAGACTTCGTGATGATAACTTGAATAATGAATTTCAATTTCGTTTTCTGTGTCAGAATTTCATCCAACGCCACTGAAACCAGTTAACCCCAAGCGGTAAGAGATTAGTATGTATCTAGGGGAGGCTTCCGCACCTGGCCCTAATCTCATCAATGCAGCTCACCTTTGGGTGTGTTCCTGAAGCAACTTCCTCATGCTGTTTTGGGTTGGCTCATTGAGTCAGAAAGTTGTCTGCTGTACAGCAGATCACAAGCTCTTTCTCCTGCCATTGGCACATCAAAGGTTTAATGTTCTGGAAGATTCTTGAGACTATCCTACTACAGTTGAACTTGTTAGTGTGACTGATGAATGACTTTTCCAGAGACTGACAAGAAGGCACTTCTTAGAGTCAGAGGCCACGGAGTTTTTTTTACCATGGCCTCATTCCAGGTTGACTCATGGCTTGCCTTGTGATTGAACACGGTAGACTTTGCCGTTAAAGGAGTTGCATTCAAGTAAGAGAGGATGAAGTCTGGGAGGTTGCTGGTGTCAGGAGGGAGGGCACTGACTTTCCCATTATACCAATTGCCAATTTGTTAGTGAATTTTATCCTTAGGAGGTGAAATTTGGTCTCGTCTCTTTTCTCAAGGCAAATATTAATGGAAATATTCTTAATCTTTGAGTCAGTCCGATGGTGGGCCCACCATTACTGTTCTGAAGAGTAGTGTGACAGTGCCATGTGTTGCTAAATGATAGTTGACTGGGCTCTACCAACATCCTCACTACCATTACCAGTGTCCTCACTGCCATGATACATTATTTTTTTAAATTAACAAAGCAAGGTTTAAAAAATCTAGGTTACTTTTATTCATAAATGCAGTAAACTTCAAATGAAGTAAAGGTGTGACTTGCCAGTACCTAATGTTGTTTTTGTCTGTTTTGAAACATTTTGCAGCCTGCATGTTATTTGTTACTTCAGCTGCAGCTACAATCTGCCGCTCAAATTTAGTGGTATACTTTCTAAGGACCTCCTCCACTGAGGGAAGGATGTATAAAAATTTATATTATTTCTACTTATGGTAGTTACCAATGAGAATTAGAAAGTTTTTAAGAAGTCAAGAACTGTAACACAACTCTTAAGAAATTTGTAATAGTTACATTAACCCTTACTGCACGGGCGCGATCACGAGGAACTATACTAACAGGTTTTGAGTAAACAGCGAGGTAAATCTTATGAGGATTAATATTGCACACCTTACGGTTTGGATGAAATTAGCGGGAAAAATGCTCATAGCACTTCAATGGGCCATGAATGACTTATGGCAACTGTATTAGCTCAGTATGGGAGAGAGGTAGATCAGTCAGCTTTGAGATTTCATGGGGGTATGTACTGCCTCCCCACAGCTCAAAGACCTTTTTTTTTTTTTTTTTTTGCTCATAAATTTACCCAGGGATTGCTGTTGGTTTTAGTTCTTATCTTTTATGATAGTAGAGTTCAGATATAATTGTAATTTTCAAAGTACTGTAAAGTGCAAAGAAATAATAGAAAAAACATGTATCTCACAAAAAGGTACTGCATCTCCCCATCACAGTAAATCTCATAAATATTTTACAATAAATATACTCAGAATTTGTTAGCGATTTTAGTTCTTTTCTGTTATGATGTTGTGTGAGCTGTAATTATAAGTTTATGAAATAAAATAAATGATTAAAAAACACATATAACTTTGTAAAATTAGCATATTTTTACAAGTGTCGTAAAAAGGCCCCACACAGGGTTGTAAACAGTCACTTTCAACTTCTTGTGGATGGTAGAGAAAAATTTTAAAATTTTTTCTTACACCATGTGCATTTGCAAATCTTCCTCTTTCCATTGATGTGTTTTTTTCTTAAATTGGCCAACCTTAAAGTTTGCCCAGTCTGGGGGTGTGCTTAATATATGGTATATTTAGCTTGTCCCTTAAGGGTCAACTAATACTGGCATTCAGCTGTTTATGTTGGAGTTTGCTGGTGTTTGTGCAAGTGTTTTGCAAGAAACAGTAGTGGTTTTTAACAAGAAATAGTTATGAATTATTGGACAAGCCATGAGTATGGTTTAATGTATGGTACTTTGTGTATAGCCTAACGAATGTTTACTTCTAGGCTTATCAATAAGTCACACGCTAACTTGGATGTAATATCCAATATCTGTGGAATCTACTAAAACTGAGGCAGGCATATTAAGCCTAGCCCAGTATAATATACTGAAAATAAAACTGGCACATTAAGCATAGACTAGAGTAACCTACCAAAAATGCAACTTGCACAATACACAAGATGTAATGAAATCATGTATCAGGACAAAATTTAAAGGCAGCATGATACATAAGTATATACATGTAGTGATTACAGTTCTTTTGATGCCATGGCTATTTTGAAGTTTTGCATAATGTTTTGCTGGAAACAAAATGTACTAGAGCATTTACTGTCCTGTTTGACTTCCTTGGTTTTATATATGTAGTGAGTGAACTAACAGGTGGTGGATGTGTTGATGTGGTGGGTAGTGATGGAAGTGGTACAGTGGAGATGGTACGGTAGCTACTCTTCTAGCCTTGGAATCCTAAGTTTTTGACTCTTCCAAGACTCTAGATCAATTGGATTTAAGGTGAGAAGCCATATTCTTCTTGTTTTCCATATTTTTCTATTTTTTTTTATAAGGGGACCAAATTCAAGATTGGAGAGGCCCCCAAAAGTCCCCATATGTTTGTGTATTCATAATACATGACTAGTAAATGAGTGCGTGTCACTCATATATGAGCACAGCAGGGGTAAAAACTGTATTAATTTACTGCATTACTGGATGATTGGTTGGTTCTGGCATTTTCCAATACTCATTTACTCTCTCATATTGCCATGGACTGGGGATCTTGGTAAACTGGGAGAAGTGAGTTACCTCCAGGCAGCAGGCAGAATACCCAGGCATGTTCATATAAAAAGCAGCAGTAACAGTCTTTCCTTCCAATTCGTGTGCGAGCAAGCTCAGGGAGTTAGAGGAACAGTTTCTGTCTTGACAAGAACAGCCAGCTCAGCTTTGGCAGATTGTCCTTGGCCACCTATCATTGTTGGAGAAGCTTGTTCCACATAAGCATCTACACCTGCCCTTTCTTCAGTGGAAATTGAAGCTGCAATGGTCTGCCCCAAGCAATCCTTCCTCTCAGCTTCTGCCTTGGGGCTGGGAGATCAGAGAGGAATTTGCATGAAAGCTGGGCAAAAGACCTCTTGGAGCTCTGTGGAGCTCTCCCCCCTCCGGAAATGTGCCTGTTTTCTGAAGCATCAAAGGAGGGTTGGGTTGCCCACCTGAGTGGCTTGTTCATTTCAGGTGTGTGGATGAAGGGTGAACTTAATCTGTATACCAATGTTCTTGAAATGCAAGCAGTGTTGCTAGTCCTTAAGGCATTCCACTAGTCAATTACTGGGTCACTCAGTAGTAGTGATGAGTGACAACACCATTATAGTGGCTTGAGTCAACAAGCACGGAGGGATGGTCTCCTTGTGTCAGCTGGGAGGGCAGATGCACAAGTGGGTAGTTTACCATGCCACTGAGCTAACTGCCAGTTACATTCTGGAATGTCAAAGCGGATCAGCTCAGCCACCAGGGTCAGTTGACTGATTTGTTCACCACACAGCTTAACAAAAAGCTCCTGATATTCTGCTTCCCAATTCCAGATCCCTGGGAAGCCTTGGAAGACACCTTGTAACACCTGCAGGACAATTAACATTTGTGCCATTCTTCAATTCAGACTAACTCATCAGGTGATCAACAGGGTCTTGATCACCCCACGTCCCAGGATGACCCTCATTGGCCACAATGCAGTGTGGTTCTCTGAGCTGGTGTCCCTGTTGGTTGAGGCACCAAGAAATTCTGCCATGACAGCTCCCCTTTGTCAACCACATGTTCAGACGTACCACCAGACAGTCTACTCCCTTCAGCTTCAAGCCTAACTGCAGGGGAGTAGTCCCAGCATCATTTGAGATGTGGAACCTCCCGTGGTCAATGGCAGGGAAAGGAGCTAGTTAAATTTGCTGTATAACAGGGAACTGTCTGACCTGGAGATCAACCATTGACCTGGCCCAAAACACTACGAGAAAGCTGAGACCACAGCAACCTAACTGATGAAAGGTACCTATCAACAAGATTTGGGCTAGGTGAAGTGCTGCAGAAGCCACCCTGAGATTATTATGCTCATATATGAGCACAATACTCTCTCAAAAGTGCTGCTCCAACTCAGCTTGTTGAGATCAGAACTCACCACCAACAGGAGGATTCTCTCCAGAGTGTGGGCAGCAGATGTGCCTACCCATGCCCTTTCCTGGAAGTGTGGTGTATCATAGGTACCAAGCAAAACAACATGATCATGCGATAAGAAGGGATGAGAAACAATCAATCAGAAAAGAACTTGACACAGAAGCAGCAAGGAGAGAATTCTGTAAGAAGGCCAAAGGAAATCATGGAAAAAGAGGAAAGATGAAGACTTGTATTAAATGGAGTTCAGGCAAAAGGAGCACAGGACATAGGAAAGTGGAAAGATGAAGACTTGTATTAAATGGAGTTCAGGCAAAAGGAGCACAGGACATAGGAAAGTGGAAAGACCTCATTTAATGTTTAACTGCAATGCTGCTGATATGAAATATTGCCTAAATATCTGAAATACATGAAGTAGGGTATTATGAAGTCAACTTACAGTACAGGAGGTCTTAGTTACAAATAATTTTAAACCATGGCAAAAATTTACAAAAGGACTGCATAAACATTAAAATGAAATTCACAGTTACTAATTTAAACTAACAATTGAAGACTGTATTAAAGACTGAAAGCAACAATGAAGTAAAAGCAAGCCATCTCTATTATATAACCAAAAAACAAGCCAACTATTGCAATAATCTAAAAATAATTACTAAAAAATGTAATGAAATAACACAAAATTCAGACCATTACAAATTTACAGAAAACCCTAAAAATACTGTCAAAATAAACACTGGGTATTAAATCTTACAAAATGAGATGGTCCTCTGTAAGATTTAAAAAAACAGAATGAATTTTGATATTACTGAATATCCAGTCAACAATTGATGCTTCTTCACCGAGACTGATCACCCTTCTATACATAAACACGCATTAACTGGAGTTTCTGAGTACTGCAAATTACTGCACTGAAATAAAGGTACCTTGTGAGCTTATTTTCTAATTTGTAGTGACAAAATGTGGCAACACTTCTAGCTGTGTTAGACAGTCTTCTTAGAAAATTAAAAGGATGGCTAAGTCAGTGTTTCAAGTTATTGTGCAAAAAGGTATTTGTTGTAATTTGCCAAACACTGGAGGCAACTATGGCTCTGTAATATCAATCTGCAATGTAAGTTAAGGTATGGAATCCTCCCAATTGCATTCCAAGTTATATTAATTTTTAAAGTTCTGTTCAAAAACAGCAAGCTGAAAAAATTTGCTATATATGAGTTCTCCAGTTATTTTAATGAAATAAAATGCAAATCCTTGAATCAAATTAATGTCCTTCTTGTACTGTTTACACCTATATTATTTACAAATTAATACTTAAGTGTCTTACTTCATTACTCTGCCGTAGGTACTGGTGCAGTTGGCAATTCTCACTTTAATTAAAACAATATGCAATAAAACTTTGTGGATATACATAACCTGTTAGAATTAAGTTTTCTTCACTACAATAACTTTTTTTATACACAAACTCAGTAATTAAAAAAACTACATTCTCTGAATCTGCAAAAGTAGAGCTTTTAAAAGCCTAGATTCATAAGTAACAGTATTCTTTCCAGGATGAATAGCCATTTCTTCCAGTGGTTGTTCTATCAGACTTTTCACATTTCTTCCATAGACTTCACAGTGTTCTAAGAACTGTATGCATTCCATGATAACAGAATCTTTCACAGTAATCATGTGTTTAGCTAAATTTTCTATCAGGGAAAGGAAACATCTTTTAGCATAATACCAAGTGTCAGTTCCAAGCTTTTTGTTGTAGGGTTCCAGGCTCTTGATGACTCTTGAAATGCCAAATTCATAGTTCCCCTTTGCACAATATAAGGTTCCAATAACCAAGTTTACTATACATAAATGATATATTTTCTTTTCTGGGTCTTCATATGCTAATTGTTCTTCTTCCTTTTCAATCTTACGCATAAGCTCTTCTGCTTCCTCATTCTGGCTTGTCATTATGTATGAAACACAAAGATTTGCCAACACAATAGCACTTACATTCAAAATGTTATCGTAATGCTTCTTGACAATTGGTTCATAAAACCCAGTTGCTTCTTTGAATTTGTTTTCTTGCATAAAAAGAACATGAGCTACATTGAGTTTCCAGACATCAGATTCATTGCAGAATTCAACAGACTTGCGGAAAATTTTCTCCACTTGTGAGTAATTTTCCAAATCCCAGTATATTTTAGCCTGTGCCATAAGGACTGGAATATACCTCTCTAAAACTTCCTCATACTCATTAACTGCATTCTTTACTTGATCATCATCATGATTTTGACGAGCTTCCTGTACCATCTTGGTTAATTTCCGAAGCAACTCAATGTGACGAGATCCTAATTCATCAAATTTGCGATAAGCTTCAGAGGGAGAAGTTTGTTGAGTGATTAAGGCATCTAAGAAATCAAAAAGATGCTGAAAAAAAAATTTATTTTCTCATTATGCTCTAAAGTATAATACAGAAGTTTATGCTAATTATTTCCAATTAACACAAATCCTACCCATTCCTTCAAACCTTTATAGCAAACTGAAGTAACAAAGCTTTCAGTGTCCAACAAGAAATGAAAACTCTTACTTTTACTTTACTTATGCTTAATGACTGGAAAGACATAAGCATAGCACTGGGTTTGCTATACAGTATACACATTTTTCTCAAGTTCCATTCAAGTACTGTACTCCCAAGTCTTAATTTGGCTCAGCCCACTAAGAAAGTGTGGTCAGCTGCTTAAATATGGTACGTACTGTATGGGCAGCCAGGTGAGAAGAGATTGAAAGGACAGTATGAAAATTAAATGACAGAAATCAAGGGATGCTGCCAATAACCTTATTACTGTCTACAGTGTGCCAAGCAGGGCAGTGTGATGACCATCCTTATTAGGAACCAGAACTTTTTTCAGTTACCATAGTATCAAATGGACATATAGATGTCAGATTTTCTCTTAATAAAAGTAAACTTCTTCCCTTAAAGTACAGTCATACATCAGCTCATAGCAAATATAAAATAAACATGAGTAGCAGTGTAAGCAGCTAAGAATGACTTAATTAATCTGCTCTCTTGGTAGTAAAAGTGAGGCTCAGAAACTGTTAAACCAAGGGTTTAGGAGAGAAAAACTTATAAAAGAAGAGTCAACAACCCCTCCAAGGAAAATCATGGATGAAGGCTCATATATTTCCCAGCCGAAACTCTCGAAATACCAGACTTGGCAATGTGTGCAGGGAATTGGCAGGCGGTGGAGGCGTCTGAAGGAACAGAAATGAGATACAGCATGTAGGCTTTAGAAGGGTTTGAGGTTAAAGAAACAAGAGTGCTTGATGCATGGCTTGGAACAAGTGCAGGATGAAGGATAATTTGTTCCATCTTGATATCAGACAAGGCAAATACATTTCCTTCCGCAGAAGGGTGGGTAGGATCAAGTACATAAGACAAATACAATACATTTCCTTCCACAGAAGGTAGGTAGGATGAAGTTACTGTACTCATTCAGATGTACCTTAAATTCTCTAGGTAAATATCCTCAATGTCCTCACATCAAGGAGGAAAAGACAGGAATAACCAAAGGAAAAACAACAATCAATGGAATTAAGCAAACAATGGTAAAACTAGGTATAGAGATAGAATTCTGAAGAAAGAATTCAAGCCCAAGGTACTACTATAGCAAGATTAAAAGATCCACAAGCCTAGCTATGGGTACTTTTGTTGAAGTAAGTAAAGATCCCATCTTTGAAACTGAGCATGAGTAGAAGTTGAAGTAAGAAATCTGAAAAGGGCAGAGGAAAGTAACAAGAAGATTAGGGAGGGCTGAGCCGGGGCAAGTAACAAGATTAGGGAAGGCTCAGACAGTCTTCTACACAAGGAAGGTCAGAATGGATAAATGATTACAAGTTGACTGGTACCATAACTAAAAAGTCAATGATGCCAACACCAATTAAAATGCTATTTTTTATGTAATTTGGACTCATGATACAGTACTGAAAAAAAACACATAAATAAAAACCTAAAACCGTAAAATGCTATCTTGCAAATCATAGGTATGTATTATGTTGCCCCTAACCTTTTGACTTAGATTTTTTATGAATATTTTTGAAATTTAAAAAAATGGTTAAATGGCAGTAAGACATGAGCAACACCTTCGTTATCACGTGACCAAAGCATTTTTCAAAATATTAAAATTGATGGGGTTTTGGGCCTTCTCGCCCACACGGTGAGGTAGGGCTGACGTTTGGCTCCTAATGACTATTGTCATTTTTTCCTTTATTCGCCTAATTTATTCATTATTTTGATTTTTATATCACCTTATCTTCTACGTCTGGCAGTGTCTGGCAACAACAATGGCTTGTTCCTTGGTGAATGCGTGGTAGGAGACAGGGTTGCCACCATACATTGAAAGCGGGTGGTGGGACACTTTTTACTCTGAGCAATTTTTTGCTATTTGCGGTGTTTTTGCTGTCTTTTTTACATCCAGTATTTCTAAAACAATCTATAAACTTTCACCTTCAAAAATATCAAAGATGATGAAATGAATAAAGGATGATGAAAAAGGAGTATATGATGACAAGTTCATTATATCGGTTAGATAAAATACAGGTAGGAAATTGCAAGCCAATAGATGGAATACTGATATTTTAATGAAGTGCCAATCGTGTTTTACAGTTTGAATTAGCAATGGAAAATCTCAGCACCATCAATTGAGTGAGATAAATATTGAGGAAATTGAACACAACATACATCTGTTTGGCACAAGTGAAAGTATAGAAGAAGTTCTTTATTCGAGAGACAAAATGGCTTGAAAATCAAACTCCAAAGACCAAAAAGACCAAACAAGTGAAAAACGACTGAAAATCAGTCAAGAATATCAGCCTGGTAGCTTAAACTTCTAGTTTCTTAGTTTCAAACAAGGCAACAATGAGTCAGGTGGTTTGATTACCCTCTGCGAATAATGCCCCTTTTATAGAGGGAAGGGGGTGACCTGGAGCCAGAAATCAACCAAAATAAACTAAGGTAAGTTTTTTCCATGAGTGCCAAAAAAACACTTGTTGATCACGGTCGTTTTTCTCAGTTTTCAACTTCAAAAAAACATTTTTATTTTTAGGCCAATTTTAAAGTTAAATATACCAGTGGAAAGAGGAAAGAAAGACATAATATTTGTTTGGGGCTACAAGGTTGACGAGGAACCGGTGATAATCAAATTATACAAATTTGTAGAAAAACTCTTCCCATTATTTTTTCATACTGTGATATACTTTTTGTGTATCGCATTGCAAATCTAAAAATGAAGGTGAATAATTTTTAATTTTTTTTTTTTTTATTTTTTAATAAAATCCAAAATAATCATCCGATTCAAAAACAATCATATAAAAATTCATAAAAATGAATTATTTTATGTAAGCGTGCGCTCCCCTTAATCAAATTCATGAATAATTTTTGATATTACTGGACTCTTTCAGCCTTGATCTGGTTCCATTTCTTTTTTCTTTCTGCTGATGTGTTTATTCCATATTGTGATTGCAAAGCTAGATTTAAATTATATTGTTTACAATATTTTCTAACTTTAGTCTGGATCACAACTTTGCCTTTCCTGAAAGGCTAATGGCATGAATGCAAAGCTAGTTTTATTTTATATTGTTTACAGAATTTTCTTACTTCAGACTTTAGTCTGGCCCAAACCTTGCCTTCCTGGAAATTATGGTGCTATAATAATACTTGAATAAGTATTATCAAGCAAGATTACTTAAACTGAAACAGTACTATAATTTTCTAAACCATCTCCCAGGTCACAAACATACTGACAAATACTGGGCTTTTCCAACTGTTATTTACACAACTAGAAATAAAATTGCAGCCAAAGAATACGCAGACAACTAGGAAACACTTCACCTGCACAAACATTTTATGACAGAAGCATAAAAACTCTCAGAAGAGAAATGTGTCTTACATGGTCATGAGATAAAATCTATGAATAAAAATTATCAATTCATCTTAATCTGGTACTTTAAAATGATGAATGACCAAATTCTACTAAACTTTTTTACTATCTTCATTGGATAATGAGCCTTTGTAACATTCTGTGGCATCCCAAGAACAGAAAATCTAAGAAATAGTAAGCTACCAATGAGAAGGACCAAATAAAAGCTGAATCAAGAAGAAAGTGAAAAAGAATTATTCATAAATGTCTGAATTATATCAAACATAACATTAGGCATGTAATTCAAAACACTACAGAATACTTACGGGAGTTAAATATTTATAAGTGAGGTGAGCATTCTCGGCAAGAACATCAGCGGCCAAGTGGTAGTATTCATATTTGCAATACAGGAGAAGGAGGTTCCCAAATGTTTCTGGTGGAAAGGGGTTTTGTCCAAGAAGAAACTGCATCTTTTCAAACCCTTCAGTTGGCTTTGTCTCCATATTCATGAGGGCCTGAAAAGATTATGCTTCTTGTATAGAACAACAGAGATGAATGTTTCTTTCCTGTGAAGATTATTTTAATCTTAATAATGAAATTACACAAAATTTCTGTTTCCACATCCTGCGGATCATTTTGACCAACCCTGAAAAATTCCCATTAACAACATCCCTACACAACCAACACTCATATTTCATAGATACTTGCTCCTGACTTGTTGTGAAGCTGTAAAAGCCGAAATTATACATTTTGAAAATAGTATAGTAACTTGTTTTCATACAATTATCAATCCCTCTATTGCCATACAACTTATCATCTTCAAGGTAAGATTACATAAAAATTGATGTACAGGGCAGGGTGCCTAATACTATAGGTTTTGGGATTTTCTTTACTGTCATCTATAGGTGAACTGTTGAGTTGTATATAATTATTTTTTTAGTCAGTGTATGTGTGTGTCTTTACATAAAATGCATCACATCAGGAAACAACCCACTTACTGTGCCCTCTCCCCTCCCCCTCTCTCTCTTAGTACAGTATTTTTATAGACATTTACTTAGTGGAATGCAGTACTGCACTGTACTTAATACAGTACAACAATATAGTATTACACGTATAGTTTCCATTCTGTACATATGCATGTGTATGGGGTATATGTACATGCAAGCATCACATTAACCCTTAAACGCCGAGCCTCTATTTACAAAAATGTCTCCCATATGCTAGCGGCGTTGGTGAGTTAGCGCGAAAAGCGGAAAAAAAGTTTTTTCAAAAATCACAGCAAGCTTAGTTTTTAAGATTAAGAGTTCATTTTTGGCTTCTTTTTTTGTCATTGCCTGAAGTTTAGTATGCAACCATCAGAAATGAAAAAATATCATTATCATATATAAATATTGGAATATATGACAGCAAAAAAAAAAACTCTTATATAATTGTATACAAATCGCTGTAAGCACAACGGTTAAAGCTAATGAGTTAATTTTTTTTAGTTGTATTGTACACTAAATTGCGATGATTTTGGTATATAACAAATTGTAAAACGATCAAAGCAACACAGAGAAAATATTATCACAAAATGATGCATGAATTCGTAACGCAGCGTGGGATGTAAAAAAATTTTTTTCAAAAATTCACCATAAATCGAAATATTGTGCTAGAGACTTCCTGTTTGTTGAAAAATGAAGCTAATTGATTGAATATTACTAGACTGTAAGTGTTTTAACTTACAATTGCAGTTTTCGACCATTTCGGTCGAGTTAAAGTTGACCGAAAGTAGAATTTATTCTATTTATCGTGATTTATGTGAAAATATTTCAAAACTGATAAAAGCTACAACCATGAGTTATTTTCTGTTGTATTGTACATGAAATTGCGCACATTTTCATATTTAAAACTTTATGTAACGACTAATATAAAACGGTGCAAATATTACGACAACGAGACAAAAGAATTTCTGAGATGTTCGGTCGAGTTACCACGCAGACGTAAGGAAAATTTTTTCAAAAATTCACCATAAATCGAAATATTGTGCTACGGACTTCCAATTTATTGCAAAATGAAGGTAAACGATTAAATATTACTAGAATATAAGAGTTTTAGCTTACAATTGCGTTTTTTTTACCATTTCGGTCGAGTTAAAGTTGACCGAAGCTTGAAATTTTGGCAGTTATCGTGATTTATGTGAAAATATTTCAAAACTGATAAAAGCTACAACCATGAGCTATCTTCTGTTGTATTCTACATGAAATTGCGCACATTTTCATATATAAAAGTTTATGTAATGACTAATGTAAAACGATGCAAACATTACGACAACATGACGAAAGAATTTCTGAGATGTTCGGCCAAGTTACCGCTCGCAGACGTAAGGAAAAAGTTTTTTTTCTCAGAAATTCACCATAAATCAAAATATTGTGCTAGAGACTTCCAGTTGGTTGCAAAATGAAGGTACATGATTGAATATTACTAGAATGTAAGAGTTTTAGCTTATAATTGCGTTTTTTTACCATTTCGGTCGAGTTAAAATTGACCGAAGCTTGAAATTTTGGCAGTTATCGTGATTTATATGAAAATATTTCAAAACTGATAAAAGCTACAACCATGAGTTATTTTCTGTTGTATTGTACATGAAATTGCGCACATTTCCATATATAAAACTTTATGTAACGACTAATATAAAACAGTGCAAACATTACGACAACGTGACGTGAAAGAATTTCTGGCGAGGACGTAAGGAAAAAGTTTTTTAAAAATTCACCATAAATCGAAATATTGTGCTAGAGACTTCCAATTGGTTGCCAAATGAAGGTAAATGATTGAATATTACTAGAATGTAAGAGTTTTAGTTTACAATTGCGTTTTTTGACCATTTCGGTCGAGTCAAAGTTGACCGAAGGTTGAAATTTTGGCAGTTATCGTGATTTATATGAAAATATTTCAAAACTGATAAAAGCTACAACCATGAGTTATTTTCTGTTGTATTGTACATGAAATTGTGCACATTTTCATATATAAAACTTTATGTAATGGCTAATATAGAACAGTGCAAAAATTACGACAAAATGACGAAAGAATTTCTGAAATTTTCGGCCGAGTTACCGCGCGGGCATAAGAAAAAAGTTTTTTTAAAAAATTCACCATAAATCGAAATATTGTGCTAGAGATTTCCAATTTGTTGCAAAATGAAGGTACATGATTGAATATTACTAGAATGTAAGAGTTTTAGCTTACAATTGCGTTTTTCGACCATTTCGGTCGAGTCAAAGTTGACCGAAGGTTGAAATTTTTTGTAGTCGACGTACGGTACATCCACTTGGCACCCAACAGACAATTTTAGTCAACGTATGATACATCCAGTAGGCGTTTAAGGGTTAAGCTAAAGTATGCACTTATAATGTGCTTGCTTACCTTTCTCTCTCTCTCTCTCTCTCTCTCTCTTACAGTATTTTTATTAACATTTACTTACTGCAGTATAGTACCATATTATACTTAATACTGTACAGTACAGTAATGTAGTGTTACCCATATTTTTCAGTATATTCATCTCCATGTATACAAGGTGTACACACACACACACACACACTATGCACCGTGTTAGGGTAACCTATACATTTGAGCTGTGTTTTCTCTCTCTCTCTCTCTCTCATATTTTATTTTTTATAAAGACCTTGGGATTATGTTTAAAAAGAAACAACAGTTATGTTTTGATATTGTATGAGTTTTGTTTATAGTAATTTAAATATTATGTAGCATAAGTTGGTACAGGTACGTACACATATTTTTAAGAGCAATTCATTTTGCAGCTATAACTCTAAAATAGAATAATTAGTATTTTAAATTAAATGACACTTATCAAATGCCAGTTAAGATAGACTATTAAGTAGTTTTTACAGAAGTGCCCTACACTATATGTTATGCAAGTTAACTCCAAGGTATTGTATGTTTTCAGGGTACTGTATCATGTAGGCTATACTGTACACTAGTCGTCAATACTTAGCAAATTTTGTTACTTACTGAAGAAGCAGACTACTGAGCTGCTTCTTAACATGACACTGGAATGTACTCCACTGAATAAATATTAGTAGAGATAGACAGACAGAGAAGGCGGGAGGGGAGCACAGTAAGTGTATAGTGTTTTGCAATGTGATGCATTCTTATGTATAGACAAGCACACGTGCACAGATTAAACAATTAACTACAAGTAAAACAACAAGGCATTAAGCAGATGCCTGTAGAAATCCAAGTGTTAAACAACATACAGTAAATCTGTGTAATTATAACTTGGAGACGATGCTATGAAGCACAATGAGGGCCCCAGTGTGGTTATGGTGACTTGGTATTACACTTCTTTTATTAACAAATCTTAGAGTGCCAGAGCAAGTGCTCACAGAAGTGTGGTACAATCCTTTAAAAAAGTAACTAAAGGAGAATTATTATATGTTATGACTCTACACAAGGTAAATTAGGGTCACAATCTCTTACAGCATCTCTTTTAAGAACAGCATCATATTATCTTACATCACTAAGATTCCCTGGTACTGATGGCCCGGCACTGGGTCAGCACATTCCTTCTCTCTCTCTCTGTATACCTCAGACAAAGGCCTACTGGAATTAAACACTGAGGTACAAAATTAAATTTTATTTGCAAATTTAATAAAAGTAATTCAGCAAAAGCTACGGTCATG
Source organism: Macrobrachium rosenbergii (assembly GCF_040412425.1). Classification (NCBI taxonomy): domain Eukaryota; kingdom Metazoa; phylum Arthropoda; class Malacostraca; order Decapoda; family Palaemonidae; genus Macrobrachium; species Macrobrachium rosenbergii. The sequence goes on along the minus strand of NC_089760.1, from coordinate 17,479,593 downwards.
AAATGGAGTGACTCACACCCAATATAAATGAAAATCATAACTAGAGGAAATTCTGATACACAATCCACTGAATTACTGATTCTAGACCAACCAATACTAGTGACTAACACCCTGGTCGTCAGATAAAATAAACAGGTCATAATTATTCTAGACCAATATAAATGTCATAGAGAATGTAAAGAACACTATTTCCAAAATATTCATCCTCACAGGACGAACACAGAATTCCTGTTACAAGAAACATATCATATATTAAAGCCTGAAATGGTGTTAAAAGAAATCAACATTCAAAATGGAAAAATGCACAATGGAGAACAAAATGGGAAAATGCATAATGGAGGATCAGAGGAGTTTCACTGCAACACAAAGTGGGTATTTCCCCATAATGTCTGAAAAGACATAAGTTACTCACTTTCTATTGCCGCAAATAATGGATCTCACAGTGGCGGTTCTTAAACACTGCACAAAGCAAATCACACCTAGCCACAAAGCAAACCCCATAGCTATTGTCTGTTCCTCTCATAATATACCATTAGAGAGTGCACACACATACACACTCACTTAATAACTCCTCCCTGGAGGCGTAACGACACTGGTTCAATGTTCGAAGGGTCACAACGCTTTCATCCATCTGTCACACTGTCTCCATGCACTTAGGTCATGATCAAAAACCACAAATGAATGCATCAGATACCCGCTGTATCTAACTGTGGAAACCTCCAATGTCAACATAACAGCACCTACCCTGGATGTACTTCTGACAGGCCAGCACATAGTTCGTCAACAGAATTAATACATATGTTCAATTAACATGGATTTACAGTACAGTACTGTACTGTGATTTCCTATCCTGAAATAAAGTACAGGCAGTCCAGTCATCGGTGGGGGCTCCGTTTCTGAGGGTGTGATGATAACCAAAGATCAGCGATTTTCAGGACTTATCAGCGCTGATTTTTGGTTATCGGTGCCAATACCCAATTATTGGCGCTGATAAGCAAAAATCAGTGATTTTCGGCGACAAAAATTGCTGATTTTCGTCGCAAGACAAGTGCCGTAAAACCGGATTGCCATTAACTGAGGCCCCCGTTAACTGGGGACTGCCGTATATACATGAATAGAACCACTTTACTGTATTTAACCAAAACTCTCAGAATTCCTGAACCTGTGGTTACAAGATGGAAAAAAGTGTGACATTCAGCTTTAACATATTATTTTTCGTAAGAAAATTTAATTTATGCTGCAAGTGTATTACATTAGATAACATACTCTGTTGATAGAATTTTTAACATAAGAGGAAAAATAACTGTCCTTACTTTACTGGCAAAAGCAAAATCACAAAAGTCATGTTGATGAAAAGCACAGGTTCTTTACAAGGCAGACATAAGACTCCAAGTGGACTCCAGTGCAAAAACAGTGGGGCATGATGGGTTACTTACTCTGGAAACAAAAGAATCCACACTCACAAGTTCAGACAGAGGAGTATTGGTTGCATGCAGTTACTCCACCATCTGATAAATCTACCATATCTACTGTAGGTACATGAAAGACATACTCAGTATGATATATGAACCTTTATATATATATAAATGCATTAAAATCTTTTATATTTCATGTCCATTTATATACCTCCCTAATGTATTAAATGCATGTCATTCCAATATGTATCATGTACGATATGTAATGACCAAACCTTGTTCATCTGGCAGTAATGATTCGCCAGTAAGGGACCGCTCTGTGTCCCTTATAAGCACATAATTTGCACCTCTGTGAATTTGTTAACTCCACTAGACATTAAGGACCTACTTTTTATATTTCAGTGTTTCCCTCATCCCCAACTTTTAGTGATAAGGATAACACATTGAACACACACACCTACCACATTATTCCACTAAGTACGAAATGCTGGTTGTGTTTCAGAGTTCGATAAATCTAGTATACTTACCAGATTATTCTTTTAAGTACAAATTTTTTTTTGTTTACCAGACTTATATGCATTCTATAAGTAACAAAGGTCAATCAGTTGAGGTTCACCAAACTGAGATGCTACTGTATTCATACATACATACAGTACATCCATTCATACATAAACATTTCCACAATGTTCATAATAAATTTGAATATCTTACATGCAGGTAAATACACACAGCACTCTTCCAGTAACAGATTATATAACTCAACAAGTCAAATCCAGAGTCACTATGGTTTTACAATTTAGAAATATATTAAAATAACAAAGAAAACGCCAAAATTGAATACTTTACTTGGTTATGAAGAGTGACAGCATCCAGTTCCTCTTCAGATCTTGGTGGCATGTCTGTTAGCGCCTCTCTTGCTGCTTCATCTGATAAAATACAAATCTCAAAAGTCAAAAATGACATTTTTATAATAAAATAAAGTTTTATATATACTTACCAAGTAATTACATAGCTATAGTTTGTATTAACCGACAGCTAAAATTTTTGAAATTTGCAGTAGCACTATTTTGTTTTGGTTAGGCGACTAACCCTGCCCACTTTCAGGGTAAGAGAGGAACTAGTCGAGCAAAAAGAGCTCAACATGTTTATGCCTTCCTATCCATGCGAGGAGAGGAAGGAGGGCTCTGATCATGTAATTACTTGGTAAGTATATATAAAACTTTATTTTATTATAAAAATGTCATTTTTATATAAGCAACTTACCAAGTAATTACACAGCTGAATCCCACACTGAAGGAGGTGGAATGCATAGCTCTATCTATTCAAACACATTAAAAATTGTAATGAAATGCGAATAGAAAAACTGCTATCATTGGTAAAATGTTCGCTAGTTCCTTACCTGACAAGAGAGCTGCTACAGGAGAGTACTGCCTCTGGCTGGCGCTCATCTCAACCAGTAGCGGCATGGCAGTATAGCCAGGAAGCGCCTGCTACTTAGTGGGATTCTTTGTTGCAAAGGAGTTTTCCAATTGCAGATAAAGAATTAAAAAGTTGCCCCTGCCCTGGACTCAGTACCGTACACATAAAAACAACCAGAGTAATCAATGTAGTCACCTAGACCACGAATTAAAAACCACTACCCAACAGAAGGTAAGTCATCAATCTTAAACTGCTAACGAGCCTCCAGGATAAGATCCTTAACCCTTAAACGCCTACTGGACGTATCATACATTGACTAAAATTGTTTGTTGGGTGCCAAGTGGACGTACCGTACGTCGACTACAAAAAATTTCAGCCTTCAGTCAACTTTGACTCAACTGAAATGGTCGAACAACGCAATTGTAAGCTAAAAATCTTACATTCTAGTAATATTCAATCATTTACCTTCATTTTGCAACAAATTGGAAGTCTCTAGCACAATATTTCGATTTATGGTGAATTTTTGAAAATAACATTTACCTTACGTCCCATGACTGTAACTCAGCTGAAAATTTCACAAATTCTTTCGTCATTTTGTCATAATTTTTGCAGTTTTATATTAGCCGTTACGTAAAGTTTTATATATGAAAATGTGCGCAATTTCATGTAAAATACAACAAAATACAACCCATGGTTGTAGCTTTTATCAGTTTGGAAATATTTTCATATAAATCTCGATAACTGCCAAAATTTCAACCTTCGGTCAACTTTGACTCGACCGAAATGGTCACAAAACGCAATTGTAAGCTAAAACTCTTACATTCTAGTAATATTCAATCATTTACCTTCATTTTGCAACAAATTGGAAGTCTCTAGCACAATATTTCGATTTATGATGAATTTTTGAAAAAACTTTTTCCTTACGTCCGCGCCAGAAATTCTTTCGTCACGTTGTCATAATGTTTGCACCGTTTTATATTAGTCGTTACATAAAGTTTTATATATGGAAATGTGTGCAATTTCATGTAGAATACAACAGAAAATAACTCATGGTTGTAGCTTTTATCAGTTTTGAAATATTTTCATATAAATCGCGATAACTGCCAAAATTTCAACCTTCGGTCAACTTTAACTCGACCAAAATGGTAAAAAAACGCAATTATAAGCTAAAACTCTTACATTCTAGTAATATTCAATCATGTACCTTCATTTTGCAACAAACTGGAAGTCTCTAGCACAATATTTCGATTTATGGTGAATTTCTAAAAAATAAAACTTTTTCCTTATGTCTGCGCGCAGTAACTTGGCCGAACATCTCAGAAATTCTTTCATCACGTTGTCGTAATGTTTGCATTGTTTTACATTAGTTGTTACATAAACTTTTATATATGAAAATGTGAGAAATTTCATGTAGAATACAACAGAAAATAATTCATGGTTGTAGCTTTTATCACTTTTGAAATATTTTCACATTAATCACAATAACTGCCAAAATTTCAACCTTCGGTCAACTTTACCTCAACCGAAATGGTCGAAAAACACAATTGTAAGCTAAAACTCTTACATTCTAGTAATATTCAATCATTTACCTTAATTTTGCAATAAATTGGAAGTCTCTAGCACAATATTTCGATTTATGGTGAATTTTTGAAAAAACATTTTCCTTACTTCTGCGTGTAACTCGGCCGAACATCTCAGAAATTCTTTTTGTCACGTTGTCGTAATGTTTGCACCGTTTTATATTAGTTGTTACATAAAGTTTTATATATGAAAATGTGCGCAATTTCATGTAGAATACAACAGAAAATAACTCATGGTTGTAGCTTTTATCAGTTTTGAAATATTTTCATATAAATTACGATAAATAGAAAAAATTTGACCTTCGGTCAAATTTAACTCGACCGAAATGGTCGAAAACTGCAATTGTAAGCTAAAACACTTCCAGTCTAGTAATATTCAATCAATTAGCTTCATTTTTCAACAAACGGGAAGTCTCTAGCACAATATTTCGATTTATGGTGAATTTTTGAAAAACATTTTTTACGTCCGCTCCAAGCACGGATTCATGCATCATATTGTGATAATATTTTCTGTGTTGCTTTGATCGTTTTACAATTTGTTATATACCAAAATCATTGCAATTTAGTGTACAATACAAACAAAAAAATAATCCGTTAGCTTTAACTGTTTTGCTCACAGCGCAATTTGTATAAAATTATATATGAAAATTTTTTTGCGCTGTCATATATTTCAATATTTATATATGATAATGATATTTTTTTCATTTCTGATGGTTGTATACTAAACTTCAGGCAATGACAAAAAGGAGCCAAAATGAACTCTTAATCTTAAAAAATAAGCGTGCTGTGAATTTTTGAAAAACTTTTTTCCGCTGGCGCTTAACTCCCTAACGCCGCATACGGGAGACGTTTTTGTAAATAGAGGCTCGATGTTTAAGGGTTAATAAAAAATGCCACGGCATTTTTTGAGAAAGGACGTGATGGATTTTTCACTGAGCATCAAAGGTTGCTCAATGCACAACAAATCTTTTCAGTTCTTTGCAAGTAAAATTTAAGTGCCCTTACAAGGCAAAGGGCCTTTCCTCTTTCTCAGGCCCTAAGACATCTACCAGACTTTTGATAGAGAAGGAATGAGGTCACGGAATGGAAGGGGTCTCATTCTTCGCTAAAAACCCAAAAGTAAACTGTGAGAAAACAAATAGCATTACTTAGCCTGTGAGAAACCGATTCTCTTATCTAGAGATTGAACTTAGAGGTTCAAACTCGCTAAGACGCGACGGTTCCGGCTTCACGACGCGTTCGAGGGTTAGCTTTAGCCAATGCTACCAGAAACAGATTCTTCCTTGTTAAATAATCTCATTTAGAGATTGAACGTTTTAGAAGTTCAAAGTAAGGTTTTCTTATGATTTTTGACGATTTTCCGGTCTAAATACAGAGCTCAACATTGCTCTGTAACCCTTATTAGTTGAGGAACATAGTCCCCTAGAAGATCTTAAATAAAGCAAGAAATCTCCAATTTCAGCTCCAGTTGTCTTAAAAGACAGGATGTTATGCGTTCAGCACCATGAACAGAAGATTGTCCACTTGGCTTGATAAACATTGCTCAAGAACTGGCGTCTGCATCAAGCAATAACGTCTGCAACTGACCTTGAAAATCTCTTCGATTGCACCAGTTTCCTGACAGTGTGAATGTGGTCAGGACCAAAGTGGACAGTCCTTGGTGGAACTGTCAGAAATGTGGTTGTTTGAGTAAATTTAGTTTCTGAGGCAACAGCCTCGGAAAGTCTGTCAGAAGCTCTAACAAGTCTGGGAACCACTCCTTGGTTGGCCAAAATGGAGCTATTAGAGTCACTGTTACATTTTGGTGATTCTGGAACTTGTTGATTACTTCCCTTACCATCTTGAATGGAGGGAAGGAATACAGATCATTGTCCAACCAATCCACAAGCATTGCATCCGTCGCCCATGCTTGCAGATCTGGGGCCGGCAAACAATACAGAGGAAGATGTAAGTTCTTCGCAGTTGCGAACATATCCAGAACTGGCTTTCTCCACAGTTTCCAAAGTTTTAGGCACACTAAAGGATCCAGAGTCCACTCTGTAGGGAGCACTTGTTTTCGGCGGCTCAGTTCGTCTGCTAGGACGTTTAATTTCCCTTGAATAAACCTAGTTAGGATCTTCGTCTGGTTTCGATCCGCCCACAAGAGAAAAGCTCTTCCTGCCTCGCAAAAGGGTAAAAGTGTGCGGCCCCCCTTGCTTCTTGACGTAAGACAGTGCCATGGTATAGTCTGAATGGACTGTCACTGTCTTTCCAAACACTTCCAGAGCAAACTCTTGTAATCCCCAGTGAATTGCTTTCAACTCGTTTACACTGATATGCCATTTGCTCTTTTCTCGAGTACAAATTCTGGAGACCTCCCTGTCTCCCAAGAGAGCTCCCCCAACCTAGGTCTGCAGTGTCTGAATAGAACACTAGGTCGGGGCTCAGAGGAAGGAGGGACTTCCCTTGAGGCTAGAAGGCTCATCCAGTTGTTTGCAGAGCAAGACTGAAGAGAGAGGAATTTTTCCACTTTCTGAAGGCAGGCATCCTTTTGGGGAGGGAAAAACCTGAAAAGTCAGAGAGTTTATCCTCATCCCCAAATATGCTATCTCCTGAGAAGGGGTCAGCTGTGACTTCTGAAAATTTATTAAAAGGCCTGGGCTAGAAGAAGGGTCTTTTGCAGGTCCTCCGTACATGCTTCCTTCAACCAAGAATGAAGGGGCCAATAGTCCAAACAGAACGAAATGTTGATTCCCATCAGATGTAACCATTTTGCTAAGGGAGTTAAGACTCGTGTGAAAACCTGGGGAGCTCTGACTAGGCCAAAGTAAAGGGCTCTGAACTGATACACCATGTTCTTGAAAACAAACCTTAAAAACTTCCTTGAGTCCTGATGAACTGGAACATGGAAGTATGCATCCCTCACATCCACTGAAATCATCCATTCCCCCTGACGAATGGATGCTAGGATGGATTGTCTCGCTTCCATTTTGAATTTGGTTTTCTGGACAAAAAAATTCAGGGTGCTTACATCCAGGACTGGCCTCCAGCCTCCTGAGGTCTTGGGGATTATGAATAACCAATTGTAGAACCTCAGAGAGCTGGTATCCTCGACCACTTCGATGGCTTCTTTCTCGAGGAGGGAAGACACTTCTTGGGAGAGGGCAGAAAACTTCTCGGAGCCTAATGAGTAGGCCGTCAATACGACTGGCAAGCTGGTCAAAGGAGGCTTCCGTATGAATGGGATGGAGTATCCCTCCGTCAAAACTCTACAATCCAGGTTTCTGCTCCTCTTGCTTCCCATCATTCCCAAAAGCAAAGGAGCCTTGCTCCTACTGGCATACTGAGGACACAGGTCTCACCTACGTAAGGGAGCTTTAGAGGAGGACTTCTTGATTGCTCAAGAGGCGAAGTGGGCATTAGCACGCAGTCTGGGAAAGCCTCTTTGCCTGTCCCTACCACGAAAGGGCTGAGGTCGGACGGGAAACCGCCCTAGAGGAGTATGTTGGGGTTTCTCTAGGGCACTTCACAGACTGAGCAAGGAGGTCCCAAGTAGATTTCTCCTGAAGGTCAGAAGAAATCTGAAGAACTGTAGCCTATGGGAGCAAATGTCGCTTATCCAGAGGGGAATAAAGAAGTGCAGCCTTCTGTGAAAGGGTCATACCTTTAGTGGTACAAGAACACCACAGCTCCCTTTTCTTTAAAATGTTTATTGCAAAAAGGGAAGCCAGCTCCAGAGATCCGTCCCTTATACCCTTGTCGAGACGAGATAACACCCAAAAATTCTGAGGTGTAGTCCTCCAGGACAGGAGGACAATCCTTGATCTTACGAGAAAGGGCACCCACTGCCCAATCTAAAAAACTAAGCACCTCGTAAACTTTAAACTGGTGTTTGATCAAATGGTCTAGCTCCGAAGTCGAGAACAGGATCTTCGCAGAACTGAAAGCTGACCTCCAGGATAAGTCTATCAGACCAGAGAAGTCCCCCTGGGAGGAGGCAGAAGCTCCCAGGGACAGGGCCTCTCCAGTTGCATAAGGCAGATATCCCCTCTGAGAGAGCCTTGACGGAGGGCAGCTAAAGGAGGCTCTTCCCTGCTCTCCCTTCCAAGAGAGCCAACTTTCTACTTCATTTAACGCCTTCTTAGCAGAGGAAGACAGTACCATCTTAGGGAGTCTCGAAGAATTAACAGTCTGGTTGTCCATTAAACATGTAGACGCCAGGGAAGCTGGAGCTGCAGGCAAGAAGAAATTAGGAAATGTTGCCAACAAAAACGTTAGCCACGAAGCATAAGCAGTTGGCAGAGTCACAGGATCTACTTCTTCCTCCTCTGAAGAAATAGGGGACAACTCTGCAAGAGGTTGAGGTGTTGAAGGGGGTTTCTTTATTAACCCCAAAATATTATCTAACTGTCACTGAATGGACAGAAACGAAGGGTCCACTACTATGGGAGCTTGTTGAGCCGAGGCCAGACACTGAGGATGAAGGGGCAGCTGGGCAGTGGCTGGATCCAAAACCCCCAAAACAGAAGTAGGTGTCAGGAGCTTAAAAGAAGGAGTGATAGGGAGCACAGGAGCCCAGGTGGGCTCTGCAGACATAGGGCACTTAGAAGACAAAACAAGCTCAAGAGCCAACTGGCACTCATGCACAGACAAAGGCTTGGGCACCAACGGGTGCTTGGAAAGAACCAGACGTTGTAATAAAAGACGTTCCGAAGCCAAGGGAAGCTCTGGTGCCACTGGGCACTCCAGCACCAGTGGGCGCTCTGGCACCAAGAGGAGCTCTGGCGCCAATGGGTGTTCTGGCACCAACAGACACTCTGGTGCCAAAGGTCTTAATGCAGACACAACAGAGTTGGGTGCTGTGGGAGCAGGAGCTAATGGGAGTTCAGAAGCATGAGGGAGTCCTGAGTCAATAATCGTAGCGAGAGCAGGAAGCTCGGGCGCTAAAGTTGCTCAGTTACTTTCCCAATTCCAGGAGAACGCTGTGGCGCCAGTCATGGGGGCTCGTCCACGATCCTAGCCGAAGAACACCACTTGCGAGAAGGGAATAGATGTTTAACTGTTGACAACTGTCCCTCTAACTCCATGTGATCCTGGGAGAAAGGTTCAGACTGTCCCCAAAGCTGCAAGACAGCTTTGCTAGAGAAGATTCCTTGGGCTTTTTTACAGGAACTGCAGGGGAAAGAGACACATCAATAGCACGTCTCTTCAAAGGACGAGATTCGTCTTTAAAACTCCATTGGCGTCTGGGACTTGAATCACTTGAAGAAAGACGACTCACTTCCACAGAGATGCCTTTCCAGTGGCGTTCTGTCGTGACCTGGGAAGCAGCAACAGGACAGACTGAAGGGGCGACTGCCTGTGGGCAGACCCCACCAACCTCCTTTGGGCTATCAGTTTGGCTCCTCCCAGGTTTAGGGGAGTTTACCAGGGACCTTTGCCTGGGAGAATCGGCAGGACAGACAGCCACTTCCTCCACTGACACTTCACCAACACTTTTAACACTGCACTTGTCCATAAGGACTTTCACTGAAGCGCCTATCTGTTTCATAGTATTCACTGACAACTCAAATTTCTTATTAACTCTCAACTCAAGGCTGGCAATGGTATCAGGATTGGGAGTAAGGGAGCTGGGGAGAGGAGATGGTGGACCAGAATGAGAACTGAGATTAGGAGGAATAAAAGGTAAAGAAACATTATCAGACACAGACTTAGCAGGAACCTGACTAGCTAAAGTCTTTAGTTATCCTAGTATTACAGCCTTGGGAACCAGAATCATAGTCGACAAGTCAAAAGTCAACAAAGCTTGGAATGTCTAAGATCAGAATTATAACAGTCAAATTCAGTACTTAGGTCTGAAAAAGAACCTGGCGCTGTCTAAATATGCCAAAAAGCTACCATAAAGAGAACACTTCACCAATTGTAGTACTACGACCAACTGAGAAGCTAAAGAAATCCAAAATATTTTGCTGCTAAGGACTGAAGTACAGCCATCAGCCAGCAGAAACATACTGAGCTCTTTTTGCTGGATTAGTTCCTCTCTTACCCCGAAAGTGGGCGGGGTTAGTCGCCTAACCAAAACAAAGTAGTGCTACTGTGAATTTAAAAAATTTTAGCTGCCAGTTAACAGAAACTATAGCTATGTAATTACTTGATAAGAGGCTTATATAAAATTCTACTTTGTGATATGACATAAATGCAAAGAATATTCTCCAAAAAAAACTATGAAATAAAAAGCATAACTAGAAAACAAAGAGACATTCATTCAAATACATGAGTTACAATGTTTAATTTCTTGATGGTAGCAAACCATTCAAAACTGAGCAAAACCAATAGTAGGGTACCAGCACTAGTCACCATGGGAGGGTGAGCTAGTAAGGCATCATCCAACTAATGAAACAGGAAACTACATGTAGCTCAATAAGAGTGAGGGTGAGCTATGAAGGAATCACCATGCTTGTTATAGTCTGTCATTCTACTGCCATCATACTTTCAATCCTTCAAAGGGAATTTAGTATTTCTCAAAGTTCTCATAGTTACCTATTTATGTTCCTGATCTGGTGATCTTTACTATCCCACTATTTAATACACGCAAAATTTTAGTATTAGTTCATAATACGATGTTTTGCTAAAACTCATTCATAGAAAACAATAATTTTTCCAAATTTGTTTATACCTCCAAGTTTTTAGCAACCATGTTGTGTTAAATACAAAGTTCTTATTTCCTGGTAAAAGCCACAAGTCTGAAATGCTGATGACACTGTCACTGAGCAAGTACACAAAAATTTTTTGCATGAGAAAATCCCTTAATTTTAAATTTAATTTATTCTTTACTGATATATATAAATATTAAAATTGCAGAAATATGTGCTTCACTATAAAAACTTTTCGTTATTTTCAAAACTAGGAAGGTAGTTTACTCTATTTTTAGCACTACCAATGGAAAAGTTGACATTAAAATGTTCAGGATTATGATGATAAAAAGTCAAAGGTAGTTGGAAAACTTACATCTTTGTGAAGTCAATAAACATGTCACAAAAGTACCTGGTAGTTTCTTCCATTAAGACATTTATGGTGACTGAGGTAATCTGATGTTTAATTACAGTGGTCATATATTTGTTTCATCACAAACTCATCACTTAAACCTATTTGTGAGTTCCATATCAATGTAAAAACATCATTTTACAGTAAAAAAATAACAGAAGACATCATGGCTCTGGCAGACCTTTAAATTTTCACAGTAATTCATTTTCCTTCCTAATTATATCATTGATTTTTGAACAGGGTGTTAAGTTTAAAATAAGATTTTTCAAGAAACTTTAACTTAGTTTTGTGAACAATACCAGTGGTTTTGCTTCATTGGTTCAAGGGTAATTTCAGGAATTCTTTCCCCACTTCCTTCACCAGTGTAATGGTTAACTGACTGACTGACTGATTGATTAGTGTTACCTGGTGTCATAGCTACTAGGGATACTGACAGTGGAATTATTAAATAATTTTGGATGATGTACGATAAAATTACATAATTACTAAAAATCTAACATATGCATCATAAATAAGAAAAATAACATTGCGAAATTCTAAAACTTAAGTTTGTTGCACAAGGCTGGCTTCTGCAACAAATTTAAAAACTCCACTGCTCTTCATGTCTCTTAAGAGAACCTTGGTACCCCACCTTGGGCTTCTGAAAGCACTATAATCCTAAAATTGGGGCACTTGACCAGCAAGTACCTCACACTCAAGGGGACCAAACTATCATCACAGCAGTAGAGTTGGTGTTCACAAGCCATCCAAAAAGTGCATGTCAAGTGTGAATGGCCAATATGCAAGCAGCAAGGGCTGCGTCCGGGGTTCAACACATGTTATTGTTCTAAGGGGATATCTCAGTTGTGATCTCCCTCATTTAATTATCTTTTTGTAAACTACCGTGTTCTTGCCACTGATCAAGAACCAAGTTTCTGATTCTTGGTTTAAAATAATTAGAAATCATTACATAGGATGGGACATCTACTAGGACATAAGGTTAATTGCTGCCTGTTTTGCTAGTCTATCTGTTTCTTCATTTCTATACACACTCCCATGCGCAAGTACCCAGCAAAACTTTGCATCTATTCCTCTGCACTCAAAGATAAGAAACTATTGTACAATTCTTAAAGCTATTGGATCAACTAAATTAAAAACTTTTAGAGACTGTACAACACTTTTCAAATCAGAGAAAATAGTAATCACTCTCATCCAAAATTGCTATTCTTCCATAGACTTGAAATATCTTACAGTTCTGTTTTAGAAATTAGTAGTTAAAACACTGTGCATCCTTACACTTTAAATTTATACTTAACACTACAAAATCAAAGTCAGTGCTAGATTTGGAGCTACTTCTAAAGACAAAACTACAGCACCTATGCTCAGTACAATGCTCCATGGAAACAGAACAACCTTCTTCACTTGCCACTGAGTTTTAAAACATCTATAATGCTCAAAAACGAAACTTCTGATAGCTGAATAACTGAAACATTCAAGACATATTTCAGAGTATTTAGAACTATTGGACTGTAAAACCAAATGGTTCTTGAAATCTGGGAAAGTTTCCTTTGCTAGCTGTTTTAAATGTAAAAGACTTTGGCAACCTGTGTGTAGTAATATGAACTGATGGTGAAGGTTCAGAGGCAGTTCTCCAGCATAAATCAGAAGACTTGGAAAAGAGGAATAAAAGGCACAGATAACAAATCTGATCTAAAATCTTCAACTGACCTGGTCTTGCTCAGGAGTACATTTCACATCCATAGTTTAAATTTTCAGAAAATGGGGGATTTATGCAACTTTAAGTGTTAAAGTCTGCATCCCATGATGTATGGGTCAGAACTTTAAAAATCTTTATAGAGACTCCAAACATTTTACTGTATTTTAAAATATAGTCCAACCTCTTAAATCTGGGAACCTTGGGACCAGGCCACTGTCAGTCCAAAGAAAATCCCGGAATAAAGAATACATCCCTAAAAAATGAAGCCTCTATGTTAACATAGTCTTGCAAGCTAATTCCACATACAAATAGCCTGGTTGCTGACTTAACCTACTACTTGGCTAAGTTCTGGCACCACTTTTTATCATTTTATTACTCATATATTTTCACTTTATCATTTTATAACTTTATACTGTATAATTTCCTTTAAAATAGTGTACTTTACTTAATACATTTAGCCTACATTCCCAAGTTAGCCTAACTGTAAGTCAACTACTTAACTTTTCTCAGAATCTGCATAATATTATCAGTGACTTTCATCTCCTAAATTTACTCTCTACATAATTATCGCTAATAGTTTCTTCGTCATTTATTTTGCTTGTAGAAGGTAATGAAATGACAGAAATAAAGAATGAATTTCGATGATCACTCAGTGCATTTTGACACTTCACCGTCAAAACGGAAAGAAAGCACACTGCCATCTATTGAGGAAAATGAACACTAAACATATGCTAAAGGGAGACACATTTTCTAGCATAGATGAAGATTTATGCTCATATTTCTTACCTCTAGCATCATCTGATCTCATGGGTGGCATACTGAATGGGTAAATATACAGCTATATAAAAGAAGTTATCAAAACTGTATCACCTATAAGTCTTTCAAGCGTTCTAAGAGTAAAGAATTCGGGCAGTGCCAAATGTCTCATTGTTTTGATTAAAAGCTTTGACTTGGCAGAGCCTTTTCAAGTGGAATCTTTAAAAAAGCATATTTATTCACTTAAAGTTAATATTGAAAACATATCTGACTTCACATATTTTCATTACTAACAATTGTTTTCATACAAACAAAAGATACATGGCAATTTTTGCTGTCAGGTGAAAACAATGCGTGGAGCTGCCTCGTGGCCACTCAACAAACTAATGGCAGCTGATTCAAAATCGAGCCAAACCACAGGAGTTCCCAGACCACAGAATGCTGGTTTTAAGAGATTCGACTGTAACAGGTATTGCTATAGGAAAAAAAAGAACTTATTTTTGGTAGCCGCTGTGAGTCCTCAAAGGAGCTACACTCTCATGGGCTCCCCCTAGGGCTTCATATGACCGACCAACCAATCTCAAAAATTCTCTTATATTGTAGTTGATCTTGGCCAGAATAGTGTTAGTTGGCACAGTGATAGAATATAAAGGATTCAAGACAAGAAGGCTCTATCTACTGTCCATAACGACTACAGTGGTCCCTCGTCTATCGTGGTGGTTAGGTTCCAGAACCCCCCGTGATAGGCAAAAATCTGTGAAGTAGCGACCTTACATTTATTTTATTATTTATATATATTTTAAGGCTTTATAAACCCTCCTCACACTTTTACAAACCTTTCCCACACTCTTATAAACACTTCCTATGCTCTTCAACACATTCTCCACTCTTAAACCTACGTAATTTTGATAACATAAAATTCTATATGGTTACTCACCAGTGAATATACAACTTGAATGATGAAGATGGTGGATTAGCTGTGCAGTACTGATGACGATGAAGGTGATGACAGTGAGATGAATGTACTGCACAGCCAAGAAGAGTAGTAAAGCTCTTCTGAAAGCGCCACTTCATCAGGTGGTGCAGTATCTTCGCCCTCATCTGCAACCTCTGTTTTCGCTAAAGGTGTAGGCATAACTGGTGTCTTCTTCCGAGTGAAGAACATAGTTATGGGGAGTTGCTGGCACTGTTTTTTCTTCTGGGTGAGAAGGTTTTTATAAACCGACATGCCACCCTAGATTGTATTTGAGAACTGCAACCAACGAGGCATCTGGGTGTCCCATTTTTGAGCCATTCGCTGATGTTCTTTGGCCATTCTGACCATGGTTGTGAGGCATTCGAGTGTTAGGCCAACCTCCTCTTCTTCTTCAGCCCCTAGTTCCTCTTCCTCTTCTTCACTTGCTGACTTCATCATCTCCGTCAGGTCTTCGTCTGTCAACGGTTGTGAGTGGGCATCAATTAGGTCATTAATGTCATCAGGAGCCATACCATTAAAGGCATCTCCTCCCAATAGTTTTGCCAGCTGCACAGCCTTATCTACCGCAGAGTGATGGACTTCATCAGGAGAGAGTCCCTTATAATCGTGGGCCACAGATTTTTCCACCTGATATTTAAAGTTTCATTCTTCATCTCAATTATGGCCTTCTGAATATTCAGGAGACACCAAGCAATGGTGTAGTCACACAAGTACACCTTTAGTGAGAAGTCTTCATCCAGTCCATAGCTTCAACAAGGTTTTGCAGGACATTTCACGTAAAGAGAGCCTTAAAAGTGCAAATAATGCCTTGATCCATGGGCTGAATCAGCGATATGGTGTTCGGCAGCAAGAACTCTATCTGCATACTATCATATGACAGATCGACAACATGGCCTCCAGCATTGTCCATGATGAGAAGCAATTTGAATCCGACACCTTTCTCTGCCAGATAAAGCTTGACCTCTGGGATAAAACACTGGTGGAACCAATCCAACATGAGGAATTTCATGATCCAGGCCTTTGGGTTGTGCATCTAGTACACAGGCAACATATTCTTATTATTGTTTTTTAGGCCCCTTGGGTTTTTTTACTTATAAATAAGCCCTGGCTTTATCATACAGCCCGCAGTATTTCCACACATTAGTTTCATGATCTTTTTGGGCCTTAAATCCAGGGGCTTCAGCTTCGTCTTATAAACAGCATTCACTTTCAAAATAAGCCCATTTCATCCATATTTGTGGTTCTCAGGTGACTTACCTAATAATGTTGGATCTGGCTGTGGGATTATTGCACCTTCCCCAGCAATATCTCAAAAGTGACCACCACTCTCATGGTAATAGTGTTTCAGGAATGTTTGATCCATGGTAAATTCACAGGTTATCAACAGTATTCTTTATTTCAGATAGCCTATGAATGTATTATTCTCTGTGGTTCACAGGTGACTAGCCTAATTATCTTGGGTCTGGCTATGGGATTAGTGCACCTTCCCAGCAATATCTTGGCATGACCACTACTTTCTTGGCAATTGTTTCTGGAATTTTTAATCCAAGGTAAAGTCACAGGTTATCGACCATTTTCTTTATTCTGGATACCCTTAGGATTTGGCAGTTAAGAACAGGAGACACACACACCTATGTATGTACTGTATTATCCCTTGTGGATCTAAAGTGATTGTCCAAGACTAGAATTTTCTGTAGTCATAGCCCTCATTCCACATACATGTTTCTTAGTGGCATATTTTTGATGTCCGGCCCCTTGAGATAGGTATGTCAAACTCACACCAAGGGTAAAAAATGCTCTTTGTTTACACAAGACTTTCACCTCAACATTCTGTCAGGCATTCAATAAGAGCAGTCCACCAACTATGGAGGGAACAACTGTACTTGCCAATTATGACCTTCAATGGAAGGAGGCCTCCAGTCAGCTCATCCTGGTTCACTCTGGATGACTTGCTTGGAACAAACTTTCTCACCCAATGACCTAGTTTACCACACATCTGGATATTGGCAGGTGCTATAGACATGTAGCTTTCAGTAAGATTAGAATTATTCATAAAATATACAATGCAGTAAACCCCCCATATTCGTGGGGGATGCACACCACATCCCCCAGTGAATAGCTAGAACCCGCGAATACTTAGAACCCTTCTAAAAACATTTAGAACTGTCTATTTTGATAGTTCAAACACACAAAAAATAGCTAAAAATGCTTATATAGGTATTATCCTACTCATGATGGGGTTAGGTTCCAAAAAAACCCATGGTTTGTTGGAAAAAACTTATCTCAAATATAGGGTAGCCTACGCTAGGGTATTTGGTACCACGTATACATATATGGCAACCTAGCCTACACTATAAAGTATACTCTATACATACACAGTACAGTAATTAATATCAGCTAATTCTGGAGGTTCATAGAGTGACTTATGATAATTCAATACAAAGAGAAGTTGAATAAACAAACAAGAATTAGCTTAGCCTACACTATGGTATATCAAATGCATATACGACAGTGCAGCCTACATTATACTGTACTGTATATTCACATATCATATTATACAAATATCAACATAACGAATATGCATCTTTTCTATGGATCTTTTAAAATGTTATGCCTTAATTCCTATTCTTATGTTGCATTTGTATTATAAATTGCGATCATAGCGATCAATGTTTTGGTTTGGAAATCGTTTATGCTGTGTTAATTTCGCCATGTTTAACTCAGTTCAGAGCGCTTTTCTTGCTTCTAGTTAGCATAAATGAATCCCTAGATACTTTATTTATAAAGGTCAAAGTTATCTTTCGTTATACTGTATGAAGTGTTTTTTAAGTCGAAACATAACCTAAATACGTCTTGTTGTGAAATTAATTTAGCTATTTTTATCGTTAATAGATGACGCTGGCTGTTTGGGGGCATTTGTTTTGTGTAAAAAAAATAAAGATTCCGTTCGCTATTTTCACCTGATTTCATCATAATACGAGCTTTACGTATTTATCGTTTATTGGTATAAAAATAGCAGCAATGTGTTCTTTCATGCCCAGTAGTTTTGATTAAAATACTTTCTCTCCAATTTTAATTACGGTCGAGTTTCATCCATGTTGCCGATGCACAATAATTTATTGTCATTAGTAGCTTGAACACTGTTTTCTCAGCTTCAGCTACAACTTACAGCATAAATTTAACAGTGTATTTCCTTGCCAATCTTTTATCCATACCGAATACGGGTATAATGTAAAAATATATCAGCCCTATTCTACTTATTGTCATTTGTACTATAGCCTACGGTAATTGTGTATTACTGTACAATGGTTGAAATACAAGCAAAAGGGGTGTTGTTATCCGATTCAGTGACAAACAAAACAACAGTTTTTCGGTCGGTTGTTTATGGCTGTATGCATTTACGCAAGAATATAACGTTACTAACAATATTTTTATCATTTTCTGTTACTTTTTTAACTAGAATATGGGATAAAGAGTTGGAGGAAAAGAAGCTGGTCTATTGTAATTGGGTCCCTCTTGCTGCCTGACTGTATGCTGCTGCCTGCGCCCACACGAAATTTAAAAATATTTTATAAATATTGTTGTATCGGTATTACTTGCTTACCACATTGCAACATCGAATTATTGTAAGTTGAACTATCATAACTTGAGTATTTTAATAGTTTTATTACAAAAAGTGCATTTAGTCACGAAAATGAGATGAAAATACAGTAATTAGTGAATATTTTTCAGTGAAAAATAACGTGAATGGGCGGATTTTCAGCGAATAATGCGTATATATGTTCCATACAGAAATCCACAAATAGGTGAGTCCACAATCGTGAGACCGCATATAAGGGGGGTTTACTGTACAAAATCAATGAATTGATAGCAAGTATGTAATTTTGGTAAGCTAATTTTTTGTGATTTATGTCTTAAGAGACATTTTGCTTACTGAAGAGCAGTATAATTTTGGGGTTTCATGTAAAATGTGTTTGTTACACACTTATTATATACTACAATATATTGCAATAAAATATATATTGCAATATATATTTTATTGATTTAGAGCATGACTGCATAGGATCCCAAAGGTTAGGCTCAAATTTTAGTCTTGAACATACTGTTAATTACATATTTGCACTTGGACCTGTTTGTACAGATGACTGATGGATTACTGTAACCAGTAAACTGAAAAGGGAACAAACATGGTAATCCTAAATGGTTTCTGGGTACTGTTAACCACTCAGCGCACACACACACACACACAAACATAATGTGATATGGTAAACCACCAGGGATCTAATGGACCTGGTGCGCATGCACTAACTTACTGGAGTCAAATGAACTTTTGTTCTTCCACAGTGGAACAAGGTGTCTTTGATTGCGTGGAATGCACAAAAGAGACCATGTGAAAGTAATGTGTTTGTAGTTAAACAAATGTATGTTACCAGTGTCACAGCCTGCCATCACAGGTATGTGAATAAGACAGACCAAGAATATTTAGAAAGTAAACATTAAAACAACCACCAAAGCTCATATTAAATTTCCTTTTCAGCTTTTATTTTTAATGTTACAGGAGAACCTCATACAGTATCTACCTTTACTTGGTCCTTTAGAGGAGTACTTAGGGGTGTCCTGGATAGCACAAAATACCTTTGAGAGAAATAAAGAATAATACCAAATAAGGTGAAAAAGGTAGATGCATCTTAACTGACAGGAAAGAGAAGTGAAATAAATGAAGGATGAATACAAAATTAATTTAATTCACAGCAATAAATTGAATTCATAAAGTAAAACTTCCTACAGAAAAAAAGGTGTAAGGTGCAAGGAACTTACAGTAACTGAGGGGGACTTCCCACCCCAATGGTAATGCTTGCCCACTTTGCTCCAAAGCACAAGGCATGTAATAAATGGATTCCACTGTATGAACACAGTAACCTTGGTACTCCAACTGTAATCGTTGCCATTCTGAACTGAAATGGTCTACTTTTGTCTGTCGGTAGATCAGGCACAGGTAAAATAAGCCTTGCATACTGCAATATGAAAAGCACATACAATAATGAATATTTTATTAAAGAATACTTACAATTTTTCAACTGATATTCAATGGCTGCCTTCAGATTAAATGCCTCAATCAATGCAGTCTCATGGAGAGTAAGTGTATTCCCAACACTTCGAACTTCAATGCCTTCTGTGGTCATACCAACACTTAATTCTGGATGTTCACGGATACCCCGTTCAATTATGTCAGCTGCAGTAAGAAAAAAAAAATTTTTTTTTTAAACTTCACAATACCAAGAAACTTTTGAAACACTTTTATCATATTACTTGATGAACCACAGCACTTAACTTTTGACAATTTTTCAAGTCATTTAAATTTTTCCATTAAAAATATTATTAGGTATAGTATCATAACTCAACCACTGAGTTAAGAATACTCTATTCTCACAAGGCTGGTCATCCATTACAAATTAAGCCATTAAAATATTTTTAAAAATTTTATTAGTTTCTTACTATTTAGTAAATCATAGCACATTATAGAAATATTAAGTCAATAAGTGTGTTACGTTAGGCTTCTGTTTCTTGAGTTGACAAAGGCTATATTACACTACTTTAACCTCCTTTATTGGAGAAGCAAGAGTTTTGGAAATTACTGTGAAAGTTCTGTAATTCTAATATGTAGTCTGTTATGCAGAATAACAAATTTTTGACAATTAACTTTATATATTTTACTTTATATTTTACACATATATTATACTAATATAATAATTTTTATATTACAAGTACTGCAAGCAGCCAAGGACTGAAGCTTGCCATATAATCTGAGAGTATTAAAAGTGAACACTGATGGATGGGATAAGCTTCCTATACACATATATATATATATATATATATATATATATATATATATATATATATATATATATATATATATATATATATATATATATATATATATATATATATATACAACACAGACCCGGTTATGAGAGGGCTCGGTTATTGGCACCCCTTGCGAATAGCTAAAATCTGCAAATACTTAAAACCCTTCAAAAAACACTTAGAACTGCCTATTTTGATAGTTTAAACACAAGAAAAACCCTCTAAAAATGCTTATACCTGAGTATTTTAATGATTTTATCACAAAAAGTGCATTTAGTCATGAAAATTATATGAAAATATAGTAATTAGTGAATATTTCTCAGTGAAAAATACCGCAAATGGGCGAATTTTCCACGAATAATGGGTAGATACGTTCCACAGAGAAATCCTCGAATGCGTGAGTCCATGAATCGTGAGAACGCGAATATGGGGGTTTACTGTACATTAGATACTATGGGAAAATAAATTAATCTGAGACCTACTTTTGGACATAAAAAGAAACAATATAAGAAACCCCACTGCCATTGTAGTGAGCATTAAAATATAACTAAAAACCCAATTTCATTCTAAATACTGTACAATAAATTAGGCATTTTCCTTGCCATATATCTTACCAATATGTTTCAGAGCAGGTGCATACTGCTTAAGGCGATAGTGACATAATGCTATATTATAAGATAAATGAGGCTGGTGTCCTGCTACTTGCAATGCATTGCTGAATTTCTGACATGCCTCCTCATAACGGCCTTCCTGAAATACAAAAAACAGATGATGAGAACGGTGTGATTTTGTCTAGCTTCTTTGATGGTCAGTCCTGTTCTTTTGTAATACTGTACTTGAGTTCTGTTTGGTATATACAAAATGCAGTTTTTTTGACTGCAAGTTGGTCTTGACCTGAGTTGTGCCTTCATTCCATACTTTTGCAAGGTCATTTCATTAGAAGAATGTATAGCTAGCTTGCAATGTTATTACAGTTTTTGATGGTATGGCCATATCTACAAGTTTTTTCACTGTAGGAATTTGGGAAAATATGGTCTAACTTTTAGATTTTTAAGGGGTGGTTTTGATTAAATTTATTTGAACTAATTTACGCAAAGCTAATTTTTCTGTTATTGATGCTACATTATTTCTTTTATATTATATATTATTTTATTTTTGATGGTAGCTTTATTGATGATTTAACTTTATTTTAGCTGTCTTTTTTGTTGACGACAATTTTATTTTTGCTAACTTAAAAAAAAGATTTTTTTTTATTTCATTTTAGCTAACTTAAGCAAACATCTATTTTTCTATTTCTGATGTTGCCGTATCTTTTTTGAAGAGAGTCCCGTAATGCAGTTCAGCTGATGGGCTCTTCCTCTTTTAGTAGTACAACTGTTCCTTGTACACTATTTATGGTAGCATATGCCAAGTTACCTTTTTACATTTGTAATGTTTCTTTTGCTCTCCCATTAGGTTTTTGCAGTACAGTGATACCTGTACCCACGAGCATAATTGGTTGGTGGGAAGAGTTCATGGGTACAAAAACTCGTGGGTACAAATGCTTTTTCCCATAAGGAATAATGGGAAAGGGATTAATTGGTTTTCCAGCCCAAAATATCCCCTTAAAAAACATTTTTAGGCACAATAATATGACAAATGTTAAATTAATTTGTATTTTTCATAGCTAACAAACCTGCAGTCTTAACATTAGGATAAATCTTCTAGTAACAACTGGAAACTGGTAAAAAATGACATTTTTATGATAAAATAAAGTTTTATATTTACAGTCCTTACCAAGTACAGTAATTACATAGCTACTAGCTTTATACATGGCAGTCTAAGAATCTAAGAACTCAAATTTTGCAGTGGCTCTACTATTGTTCATGTAGGTGACAAGGTCCCGCCCACTTTTGGGACTGATAGGCACAACTCAGCAAAGAGCTTCAATTTGTTTTAGTCTTGATGTCCATATGAGGGAGGCAGGTGGGCTCCGATTATGTAATTACAGTAAAACCCCCGTATTCGCGGGGGATGCGTACCGCACTCCCCCGCGAATAGCTAAAATCCGCAAATACTTAAAACCCCTTTAAAAACACTTAGAACTGCCCATTTTGACAGATTAAACACAAAAAAACCCTCTAAAAATGCTTATACCTGAGTATTTTAATAGCTCTATCACAAAAAGTGCATTTAGTCATAAAAATATGAAAATATAGTAATTAATGAATATTCCTCAGTGAAAAATACCACGAATGGGCGAATTTTCCACGAATAACAGGTAGATAGTTCCACAGAGAAATCTGCGAATACATGAGTCCGCAAACAGTGAGACCGCGAATACGGGAGGTTTACTGTACTTCGTAAGTATACATGAAACTTTATTTTATCATAAAAATGTCATTTTTATAAGTGACTTACCAAGTAATTACATAGCTGATTCCATATTGAAAGGAGGAGGGAACACGGACATATTCTACTCCAAGACATTATGAAAGTAATGACTATGAAATAGAAAAGGTTTCTAGCATTAGAATAATGCTTGTTGTTCCTTCCCTGGTAAGAGAGCTCCTGCAGACTGGTGCAGTACTGCCCCTGGGAGGTGCTCATCTTAACCTGTGGAGGATGTGGCAGTATGGCCAAGGATCGCCTCCACTTCAGTGGGTACTTTGCAGCCATGGAAGTTCACCGATGGTTGACAAAGAATAAAAAATGGTGCCGTTGCCCTGAGCAGAGACCTGAGTAAAAATCAACACCGTCACCTACACTAGAATAAAAAACCTCCACCCTGACCACTAAAAACAGGTGGGTACTCAAGGTACAAAGTACCCCTAGACTTCCCTTAAACTTAACACCGTGCAACAAGGTGAGAGGATTGCAGAGGGACAAAGAGCCCCCTGTGCTTCCTCTCCCAACACCATGCCAGCCACGGATAAGGGTCATAACATGCTGCAGTTTTCGAAAACAGTTTCAACGTCCTTGAGATAATTTGACGTGAAAATAGACCTGGGCCTCCAAAAAGTTGATTGCAGGATAGACGATAAAGACAAATTATGGCGAAAGGCAAGAGACGTAGCGACAGCTTGAACCTCATGAGCCTTTACTCTAAAGGAAGGAAAGACATCATCCTGTATCTGAGAATGAGCTTCAAAAATAAGGCTCCTCAAAATGAATGAAAGGACATTCTTCGACATGGGCCGAGATGGGTTTATTACAGAACACCAGAGATTATTCGAGGGCCCTCTAATTTTCTCTGTCTTATGGAGGTAGCACCTCAATGATCTCACAGGGCAAAGCAATCTCTCCTCCTTCCCTGGTCCATGAATGTCCATTAAATTCTTAATGGCAAACGAGCGAGGCCAGGAATTGGAGACATTCTCATTTTTAGCCAGGAAACCATGAGAAAGGGAGCAGATAGTGTCCTCTTGAGAAAACCCAACTCTTCTGTCAAAAGCATGCAGTTCGCTAATGCATTTGGTGGTACCCAATGCCACAAGAAAAAAAAAAAAAAAAAAAAAGTCTTTTTTGTGAGATTCTGGAGAGAAACTGAGCGAAGTGGTTGGAAGGTGGAACCAGTAAGCCATTTCAAAACCACATCTAAATTCCAAGACACTGCACTGGGCTTCCCTTGCTTGGAGGTTTCAAAAGATCTAATGAGGTCGCTAAGGTCCTCATTAAAGGACAGTTCTAAGCCTCTATGCTTAAACACTGAGCCAAGCACTAACCTGTATCCTTTGATTGTAGAGGGCGACAGCTTTCTGGGGGTCCATAAGAAGAGTAAAAAATCTGCTATTTGGCTCACAGTCGTCTCAGAAGAAGAGATTCTATTGCTCTCGCACCAATCTGACTGACAGAGCCTGCTAGAAGAAGCTCTCCTGCATCTAGCAATAGCCTCTGCAGCTTGTCGTGAAAAACCTTTCGCTCTGATGAGGCTCCAGACAGTCTGAATTCTGTCAGGGCCAGAGCGGACAACCCTTGATGAAACCTGAGGAAAAGGGGCTGTCTGAGCAGTGACTGTTTTTGTGGAAGAAGCCTTGGGAAGTCCACAAGAAGAACAGCAGGTCCGGGAACCACTCCTCCCTGGGCCAGAACGGAGCAACTAAGGTCATCATGACGTTCTGGTAAGACGATACCTTGCTGATCACCTTCCTGATCAATCTAACCAGTGGAAAGGTATACATGTCCAGGCCTGTCCAATCCAACAGCATGGCATCCGTTGCCCATGCTTGAGGGTCCGGAACTGGGGCTCCTTGACACTACGAAGAGATCTATGGAAGGCTTGCCCCATCGCTTCCATAGATCGAGGCAGACTAGAGGATCTAAGGTCTACTCCGTCAGCAGGACCTGAGATCAATGGCTCAATTTGTCTGCCAATACATTCATCCTTCCCTAAACAAAGCGAGGAATGATTGTAACCTGATTCTGTCCTGCCCGAAAAAGGAGGTCTTTCGCCTTCTCGCAGAGAGTGAAGGAGTGAGTGCCTCCCTGCTTGCGGACATAAGACAAGGCTGTGGTGTTTTCTGCAAAAACTGCTACAATCTTTCCTGTTACCAACAGAGTGAAAAACTGAAAGCCCAGGTGAATGGCCTTTAGCTCTTTGACATTTATGTGTAAGGTCCTCTGAACCGACGTCCATGTTCCTTAAACCCTATGACTCCCAAAAAGGGCTCCCCAACCTAAATCAGAGGCATCTGAATAAAACTCTAGGCTGGGGTTCAGAGGCAGAAGAGATGTCCCTACTTGAAGATTTTCTTCTGACAACCACCATCGAAGATCCTCTTTGATCTCCGATGAAATGGGGAAGACTAAGGAGTCTGGCTGGGTCTTCCTGCACCAGCTCACTTTCAGATAAAATTGCAGGAGCCTCATATGAAGCCTGCCCAACTTCACGAATTGCTCTACTGAGGCCAATGTGCCCAGGAGACTCATCCACTGTACAGCTGAGCAAACTGAGAGAGAGAGAGAAACTCCCGAACTGTCTGGAAACTAGACTCGATCTTGTTGGGGGAAAGAAAAACCTGGAAAGCTCAAGGTTTGTTCCACGTATGAACAATGAGCTTTTGGTGACAATGTAAGTAATATTAATTGAGAAATACCACATTTGCCAGTGTATTAGATGCACTTTTTTTAATGTATAAAAAACTGCCCTATGGCCATATTACAGATGTTAGACCAAGCACTGTAGGCTAGGCTAGGCCTAGCCTATGGCGAGCATACTGAGTAGGAACAAGAATTGTTCCTAATAATAAAACATTCAAAAATAAGCCTAATTATTACAGTAAATTGTGTTACTGGAATAAAGTATGAAATCATATGTAAATTTACACTCACCTTTAAAAGAAATTAAATGAAATTTACCATAAATAACAGCGACAGGCCACCAGACCAAGGTATTGTAAGCAATTTTTTGTAAGTTTGTGATAACAGACTGATAATTTGGCTTGTTTTTAACATTGTACATATTTTATTATAAATAATATATTATTGAAAACAAGCCGCTTACTGATGA
Organism: Macrobrachium rosenbergii; assembly: GCF_040412425.1. NCBI lineage: Eukaryota > Metazoa > Arthropoda > Malacostraca > Decapoda > Palaemonidae > Macrobrachium > Macrobrachium rosenbergii. The sequence continues at coordinate 17,453,375 of NC_089760.1, read as the reverse complement.
CATATCATAAGCAATTTTTTGTAAATTTGTGATAAAAGAATGATAATTCGACTTGTGGTCGTGCTCGTGGCCCTAATCATTGCTCGTGGGTATAACAACATTTTATTAAATAAAAATGCTCATGCCTCCAGTTACTCGTGGCCCCATATATTCATAGGTACAGGTTCCACTGTAGTTTTAACCATACATTATTTCTCCTCTAAATTTCTGAAGGAAAAATCCTTCAAGAAGAAATCTGATAAGTAATTTTCTAGTTTTTGAAATGCTTTCTCTCAGCCATTTTCAATATTATACTGTAAACTTGACCAGGTACCACTCTCAAAGAAGTCAAATTGAGCCAAGGTTTGGTAAGGTCTGAATTGTTCCTTGGGTCTTTTCTGTTTTTACATAGCTCGTGCAAGCTTGCTTTTATGCGGTTTATGGAAAGAAGCCATTAGGAGTACCCATTTCCATGCACTACTCATCAAAAGTTTGAGGGACAGAGTTGCTCATTATTAAACAAAGATGATTAAGTTTTATCAAGGAATTTTGCATGCCTACCATGAAGAGTCAAGGACGAAGTACTGCTTATCCTGATATATATATTTAATGCACCTAGTACCTTGAAGGTCATCAGTCTGTCAAGATCAGACTTAGCACTAGGAGCAGAGCGTGACATTTGACTTTCAGCTCACTTGACCATATCAATTACTTAACATTCACTCAGATTTTTATGAATATTTTTGAAATTTAAAAAAATGGTTAAATGACTAAGACATGAGCAACAGCGTTATCACGTGACCTAAGCCGAAATATTAAAATTGATCACGGTGAGGTAGGGCTGACGTTTGGCTCCTAATGACTATTGTCATTTTTTCCTTTATTCGCCTAATTTATTCATTATTTTGATTTTTATATCACCTTATCTCCTACGTCTGGCAGTGTCTGGCAACAACAATGAAGTGGTAGGCGACAGGGTTGCCACCATACGCTGAAAGCGGGTGGTGGGACAGTTTTTACTCTGAGCAACTATTTCACTGTCCTTTTTTACGTCCAGTAACTCTTAGCATGGTTGATGAAATGAATAAAGGATGATGAAAAAGGATGATGACAAGTTCATTATATCAAATCTGGTTAGATAAAATAGTGCAAGGTAGGAAATTGCAGGGGTAAAGTTCAGGTCGAATTCTCAGCCAATAGAACTGATATTTTAATGAAGTGCCAATCATGTAGGTTTACAGTTAGTGCCCCAGCAAAGCGAATTTGGAAAACAATTGAGTGAGATAAATATTGAGGAAATTGAACAACTTTGGCTTGAGAAATTCAAGGCACATAGAAGAAGTTCTTCATTCGAGAGACAAAATTTCAAATCAAAGACCAAACAAGTGAAAAAAACGACTGAAAATGAGTCAAGAATATCAGCCTGGTAGCTACTAAACTTCTAGTTTCTTAGTTTCAAACAAGGCAACAATGAATCAGGTGGTACTTGATGATACCCTCGCCTCAAGCGAATAATAACCCCTTTTATAGAGGGAAGGGGGTGACCTGGAGCCAGAAATCAACCAAAATAATGCTCTAAGGTAAGTTTTTTCCACGAGTGCCAAAAAACCACTTGTTGATCTTTGGTCGTTTTTCTCAGTTTTCACTTTTTTGCACTTCAAATGCACACTACATTTTTATTTTTAGGCCAGTTTTAAAGTTAAATATACCATTGGAAAGAGGAAAGAAAGATGAATATTTATTTGGGGCTAGATTTTTTCTTAGGTTGACGAGGAACCGGTGATAATCAAAATACAAATTTGGGGAAAATCCCCGCCCCCATCCAAAAAAAAAAAGGAAAAGTAGAAAACTCTTCCCATTATTTTTTCATACTGTGATATACTTTCTGTGTATTTTATTTGCAATAGCTCTAAAAATGAAAGGTGAATCATTTTTAATTTTTTTATTTATTTTTTTTTTTTAATAAAATCCAAAATAAATCACTCTCAAATTTTTCCTGGAACACTATATATATGTATAACATACAAAAATTCCATAAAAATCGGACAGGTGATTCCCCTTAAATTCATCAGATGAGGAAGCAAACTATCAAACCTCACTGTCCATTAGCATGGATATTGTAAGGAGAGTAAAGAGAATGGGTGGGAGGTAAGAAAGCCTTACCAATTTAGGTTACAGCAACTACTTAGGGCCAAGTTATCATTCATTTATCAGCAGTTGTTACAGGAAGCCTACCACCCAAAGGGAAGGTGCTAGGAGTCTGGCGTGGGTGGAGACACAATGCAACTTTCACCAATGATGACATAAGTTATCAGGGATAAAATAATCCTAAAATTTTTATCTAAAAAGTGCAATAATGTATTTTCAAACTGAAGAGGGCACTGCAAGGGTTACACAGGTGTTAACAATGCAAATAAAGTAAAAAAAAAAATAAATAAATAAAGAGATTGCTGGAATTACATATTCGGGCATTACTTGATTTAAAATAATAGCCGACCCTACCTTATATAAAAGACATCCATGATTGACTTCAGTATCTGGGTCATCAGGAGGGCACTGATCTACAAGGCTTTTGGCTCCAGGCAGGTCCTCTTCTCCATACTTGATTGCTGCTTGAAGTTTGGTGATACGACCAGCATACTCTGCTTCTTCTATCTGATGAGTTACTTTCATGGACTCTTCATACAAACAAGCCTGGAAAGAGTAAAGCTGAATAATATATGGCACAAAGAAACCAAAAAGTATAATATATAAACAAAAACTAAAATATTGTTCTTTGACCCAAACTTTACCAAAAAACTTATCAGGTGAAGGGAAAAAATTATAGGATGTACTGTACTTTATATTATGTACAGTATTAGAGCATGATGTGACCTCAAAATTATATGAAATAATAAGATCTCACGCTGCATAGGACATTATATAATCTACATGAAAATAAAAGAAAATTAATGTAGCTTATGGATTCCTTGAATTTATGAAAACATCTAACTCTTTCAATATTCTGATGCCACACATATACATCATTTGCAATTTGATCCCAAAGATTCAAAATATACTGCCTTCACACATCAAAACAAAGAATCTTGTGGTTAGTTCACAAGATGCTTGATACATGCGAGGTAAATAGCGTATTGAGCATGATACTAAAGTATGTGATTAAAGATACAAATTTAGATACAGTACATGACATATTTTTTCAACATATGCATTTTTCCCCTTTGAAGAGGGTGGTGCCAGAGGGTTGAACCAAGCAAGTCTTTGGGGATGAAGTCATTAGCCTGATGCTATTATTCTTGACCCATCAGATACTGATGCCCATATACAGTTGGGTAGTTGTGGGAGTAGGCCAGGAGCAATCCATAAACTTAGCAAATATGAACACAGTGCTACTCCATTCAGCAACTGCATCAAATTTGGATGACTGCATATTCCAAAGGTGGACGATGAGGGTTGCTGTAATCCCTACACCATGTAAGAATATACATCTATGGTGCTGTACAGTACATTATATATGAGACATTCTGTGCCAAATCAGATCAAGCATCAGAAATAAGGTTGCTGGGAACTAATTTTGAAGTGTGGCAATATTCCATCTTACTTAATTTTGTTACCATTGCTGTTTTGTTACTGTTGCTATTTTTATACAGTTTCTCAATGTATTATGGTACAGGCAGTCCCCGGTTATTGGCAGGGTTTCCGTTCTGACAGCATGACAATAAGCGAAAATTGCCAATAACCGAAAATTAGCAATTTTGTTGGGGCCTCTGTCAGGTATGTATTGGCGCTAATAAGTGGAAATTGGCGATTTTCAGTGCTGAAAATTGCCAAAATTTGCCAATTTTCATTACTAGACAAGCACCCTAAAACCGGATCACCACTAACTGAGCCAACTGATAACTGGGGACTGCCTGTATTTTGAATTAGCCAAATGAATGGTAATGTTAAATAACAGATTTGGAGAATTTATTTCAATATTTTTGGGCAAAATATGGCCTAATCTGAACATATTTCTGGCTATTTAACAATGTTGTCATGTTTTTGTTTCAAATTAATATTTAACAATTTTGTCAGCCATGGCAAAATTATGTATATGGTAATGGCAAACAAGCTCCATAACATAAAAAATAAAAAGAAACCTGCTTAAACTCCAACAAAAGTATCAAAAAGAATGTTTGCAACACCTGTACCCCTGTTGCCACATCTGCACAAGAAGGTGTATTATAATCCTCCAGGCAGTTGCTGTAGGTAGAATAAAGAGCCTTCCTGCCCAGGATTCCATTTACATTCTATCACTGTACCAACGATGGCACTCTACCAGCCTAGACCAGCTATCAAAGAATCCTTGATATTAGTTAGTCCATCTTATGGAGTCCCAGTGGGACCACAAGGGCATCACCCCAAAACAAGTATCCACCATTCATATCTCCAACCAAGAGGCATGGCTGAGGGAGTTATTGGAAAACCTCAACTATGTCATCAAATAAAACACTATTACATGTATCTGGAAAATAAATTAGAGGGAGCACATGGAATATTTTTTCTTATATAAATTTGTAATCATTGCTTGCAAAGGAGTACATATACTGAAAGATATTTGGGGAACTTCAGAGCAGATGTGCAGAAGACTGTCAACATGACTCTATATTTGTGGATCATAAGGACTTATATACTTTAAATTCCCCAGCACAAGGAGAATTACCATTTAGTATGCTCTCCTGTAGGCATATAATTATAGGAAAAATATGCATGGCTAATTAGCTTTAATGTTTTATGTTTAGCGCTCAGACCTTGACAATTTCATTGCAGTATATTAGAGAAAACAAAAACTAATTTTTGGGAAGACTTTCTAGGTGGGGTTTTTTCATTAGGCTGGAGACATGTGGAGATTGATGGAAGATGAAGAACAGGAAAGACAAGAGGGGCTGAGTATCACAGAAGTCCTTGTGGTCACACATTTTTGCACGCTAAGGTGGTCACGTGAAAGCTTAGACAGGCAACGCTTAGTGTCCTAAAAACTGAGTCCATACAAACAAGAAAACTTTGATGCACTTGGTCACTGCATTCTCTCCCTTTGTTTAGTTTAACTTTCTTTTCCAACAAATTTATTTATTTTTGTAAATTTACATGTTTAGTTTAACTTTCTTTTCCAACAAATTTATTTATTTTTGTAAATTTACACATCTTTAATAAGCATCCAGTTGGTGATACAATTAAAATTTGTCTGTTCAACTTGCCAGGATTCAATTTAGCACTCAAGACCTATTTGTCTCCAAGGGTTTATCTTATCCTGAAGACCATGAACTCTTACCTGTTCCTTCAAGTGACAATCAACCACACTGGGGTTTTATCATATCATCTCCTATTATTTGTACTATACTACTGTAAGTAATGGGTTCAAGGTAAAAGAAATTTGATCTTTATGTAAAACAAAATTACTTTATCATACAAACCTATCACTCATAATCAAAGTGAACCCTTCCTTATGCCAATGATCTCTCACAGCTAGATTCTGCCACACAAGAAGAGAGACATTGGCCAATGGGAACTTGGGGATCCACATACTGTATACATGTGTCGACCTACTGACAGCCAATGCTATTACTTTTTTAGATGAATTAGATGTGAAACTGGTAATAAGCAGTTAGTATGCACAAAAAACATTTTCTTTTTTTTAAATTAGGTTACTAGCTAATCATTTAAGGAGAGCCAGACAATACAATAACAATTATAATGTCTTCATTAAGCCATACAGTAAAAGCTGTCAAAGAGAAAAATAAACTAAATGACTATATGTTTCTTTACATGATTAAATTACCTGATAGAGTGACTGTGCATAGTACAAACGGTAATCCTCCATTTCGGGAAAGAGCATTGTCAGGTGTTCATAACAGTTTGCAGCATTGACAAAATCTTGCATATAAAAGTAGCAGTAGGCAAGTAAAGAGAGGGCTGCTCTGCTCTGAAAGTAGTAAAGTATCTTATAAATAGACAAAACATTAACTTCACAAATGTTGTTACTGTATTCCTGGTAAAGGTAGACATAACAGTGCAAATTACAGTATTCACTGTATTAGATAAATGCTTTTTGCAATTCAAGCATTCACAGTTTCTTTTGATACTTGCTTACAAATTTCAGTGTGTTCAATCAACACGCTAAAACAATATTTAATGTGTTCAGCCAATGTGACAAAGAACTGAGAGATTAATGATTTTATTCTCTACATAGTATATCTAATCTCCACACCACAAAGAGACTAAAATCTCCTAAACATTTCAAGGTACCTTAACATAAAAAGTCAATTTGCAATGACATTTTTACCAATTTCGCAGAGAAACATGACACGTGATAGGAATTGCCTGTGTAACCTAATTCTGGATAAATGTAAAAAAAAGTGAAGAATTTCAATTTTCAAAAATTTCCAAGGACATACTTCCACACATGCATCATTATCAAATATAATCAGGCTAAAGACTTGGAGAATCTCTCAACTCTGGTACAGTATACTGCAATCCTGTGCTTGAGACAACTGGAAATGATGTTCCCATGTTGCATCCCAATATTTCAGTTGGAGAGTTATTCAAATAACTGACAAAGCCAAAGAACCACACTGCAGACTAAACAATTCATTAGGCTTTAAAGACACCTCCATCACAGGGCTTAAGAAAAATAAGAATGGCCATCACAACTATTGCTTGGTGTTCTACCTTGAGAATGTTTTGGTACAAAGTAGATGGAGTGAGACTAACTTGAATAATGCATTTTTACTATTATTATTAGCAAGACAAGTTGGAAAAACAGAACGCTACATGCCTACGGGCCCCAATACGGAAAGTAGACAAGAAGGAAAAAAAGGAATAATTAAGAAGTAAAGAATAAATTACAGTATTTATAAAATAAGCAACAGGTCAAATAAACATGAAAAATAACAAACAAGGAAGTGATACTCATCTCAGCCTGCTATGCAAAAGGTATATAAATCAATTTTTGAACTTCATGGCTCCTATAATATAACCACAGTACATGATTAGGGCGATCATTCCACAATTTGGGCACAGAGAGAATAAAACTTCTAATAAACTATGAGGTACTACAGTATATGACATTGATCATAATCTCTACTTTTTTCTATTCTTCTTCCTCTGGTAATGTCAAGCTCTCTCAATTCTCTTCTGGCTCCTCCTTGTGTAAGATAATGACCTTAGGAGCATATTCAAGTACAGTATATCAAACTTCAGAGGAGCTCCTGTTAGAATGCAAAAGTGCATAAACCCTTCCAATCTGTGCCACATATATAGTAATCTTACCCATAACTAAGCAAACTTTAAGGTTAGCCACTTCAAAAACAAACATATTAATAGAAAGAGAAAGACACTGCATATACACGATATTGAAAAATTCTAATAAAGTGAAGCAGCTGACCAGGGAAGTTTTGGCCTATGCCAAAATTCATGCCAAAAAAATTCCATGGGTGAAAAGACTTTCTTCTAATGAGTCTCTCTGCTTTGTCCCCAATTGTAATGTGCATTTATGTCACTTTCAGCATTAGTTATATTCTTGCTGATATGCTGGATCACCAACATCATTATTCAACAACCCCTAACTTGAAAATAGCCAGAATTACAGGGAGATATGTGGGGCTGGGAGGAGATCCAAGATTAGCAGTATCACCTTCCTTCATAGCATTCTAAGAACAAACTTGCGCGTGATCACAATCACTGACAGATGGACTGGGCTGGGAATATCTGATAATAGCAGTGGTACTTCCTTCATAAAACCATTTGGACAACTAACGTTCCTCACAATCCATGAGCTAGGGGCCATTCATGTCATATAAATGATATTCTATGAATTTCATTCAAATATCACAGCATGAAATAAGAGTACTGACATGAGGTCTGCCTAATGTGACCACAAAATTAACAATGGACCACTGTTGAGTTCTGCTAGACTTAAGGGATTAAACAGAAAAAAAAAAGTTGAGCCAAACTGCTTCAGATTTTCCTCAGAAAAGTGACCCATCACCAAAAATTTATTTACTCTCTGCAGTGTAATTTTGAGCTGTCCCAAAAACTTCACCCTTTTGCTACAAGCACCAGAATTATGTTCCTGATCATCCCAAGATTAATCTAATATTTCAAGTTGCAATTTCTCACAAACAGTACAGTAGTTCATTATGCTACAATTTAACTGATCTAGATTCCAGTTCTTCAATATTTTACCTGGGGGAAAATAGCATCACAGTGGATGTTGATAAATACCAATGTATATGTTGCTAGTGTTATCAAGTTGAAATGTACCAAAGTGATCACAAGACCTAATAATTCTGAATAAAAAAATCTTCTTGAAAACTGTTATAAACGTTCCATAATGTTCACTTTTCTACTTATGATAGACATGATCCAATGCTCAAAAATTCCCACTCTTGAAATGACTGAATCAGGCTGCCCAAGGGTCTAAAGTATTGTGTCACAAGGCTGGGATGCAGCACTCTGCAGACGGCAAATTGACAATAAACATGGATTACAGGCTGGTGACTGTGTGACACTTACTGGTCAAGTATCCCAGTCTGGAGGACTCTGGAGTCCTTTTTTCAGTGATACTTGCTAGCTGATTGCCTGAGTCTGCGAGACACCAGGAATTCTTTCTCATCCATGACACTTAATGGTCAAGTTTCCTAGTACAGTATGGGTACTCTAAGAGTATTTTACTTTCTGTTGTACTTGCCTGCTGAGTAATCTAGCCTGGAAGACTCTGGGAGACCTTTATTTTCTGAATACTTGTTGAGTTGATGGTCAACTGTCCTATTCAGGGTGACTTTTCTATTTTATTTTCATAATTTGTAATAAAACTTTGTACATATGTAAAATTTATTAAAAATAATTTAAAAGCTGCAAGGACATACTTAAAGGAACGTTAACAACCGAATGAATGCGAGAGAATTTTCATCAACGTCTTTTTCACAAATTATATGGCTATAATAGCATATAATTTATTTTCAATATTAATGTTCATGGTAGCTATGAAGAAAGTTGTAACCTACCTCAATACTTACCCTACTCAGAAAGGATACCACCAAAGCTAAAATGGACAAACCAACTTGTTGGTGCAATGAGTATCAGAAAAGCTATTTTCCCCAAAATCCTATTATCCCCAACTTTAACAGAGAGCAAGAAAACCTGCCAGTAAAAAACACCAACCCCAGGAATCCACAGGCTGGTTCCAGAGATGATTTCACCCTTAAGTATTAAAATAACTAGACCCACATCATCTCTGAAGCTCAAAAATTACTGGACAAACCCATCACACAAGAGAACCAGAACTAGGGGAGAAAAATTCCAACAAATCAAAAGTACGCCCTTCAAGAAAACATCCTTCTTTGTTGGAGGTAATAAAAAGATTTATATTTAGTCATCCTATCATATCCACAGACTACAGTACTACTAAGATATGTATACCACCTTCTGATACAAGGTCATGTCTGAATATTCTTGACTCCAATAGTCATCTGTATAAAAATAAATCATTTAGACATGTTCTGTAAGGTCTAGTGAGGTGGTCAGGTGAATAAATAAACAGCACATTTTTTTGAGTTTTGCATAAAAAGTCATTTGCATAAACTCATAGATGATTTCCATAAGCTAAAAATGTAAATGAAACTAAAACTGTTTAGTAGGTCACAACTGCATACAACACAGGTACAAATTAGTCTGTTTTACCATTAAAATATACACAAATTACATGTACAGTAGTTATGAAAAAAAAAAAAAAAAATCACACATACTTGTATACTTACCAACTGCAGACAACACTGCTGTCAATAAAAATGAAAAGTTGATGGAGGCCACCAATGCCTACAACATAGTACTGTACTGTACTCTACATTCTTATGTACAGCATAAAAATATGTCTTTTTGTCATAGACTATCATAATTTGCATGCATTTATTAAAATATTTAAAATGTTAAATTTGTACAAACTTTCACACACACAAAAACACAAAAGCTGCTAATAATGCACATAGGATTGGAATTGTAGATTAAGCTAAAAATTAAAAAATATTTTCACATTTGTTTGCATAAATACTTACACAATTTTATTAGACTGCCAAATTTTTTAAAAGTTACAGTTTAGTACAAAACTACATCACACACACAATTGGTCAGGCACTACTCCAAAATTTTTTATTCAACTACCACCCAACAATGTTAAGCTCCTAGTACTTTTAAAAGTACTACCAAGAGGCCAAAGAAAGTGAGGTCCTGCATGAAATTATTGAATTTTTATATTTCTACATTTTATGAATGCAAATTTATAGTTTGCCACCATTACGGCTTAATCAAGTCGACTGAATGGCACAGAATGTGAAAACACATTTATTTTATAAAGTAAGCCAATAATATGTTTCACACAAATGAGATCTATAATTTATATCAAAAATGTAAGAAAATATTAAGTATAGCCAAATCACAGCACAACAGTAACAAAACATTTCCAAAACTTTCGTTCATCCACCTCCAACGCATTCAAGAAAAACTGTCTTTATCAAAGCTACGTTCAAATGCGGAAATAACAATAAAAAAGTTCTCACAGCATTATGATATTGCCTGAATTGCAACCAGAAAATTTTAAATACTCCTGTGTTTATTTTCACTTTTCAACACTAGAAGAAAATACATAAAAAAAAATATAACACTAGCTAAAACTCATCCACCAATATCAACGGGTGGGTGTGGCTTGCGTGAGATGCAACCAAGATTTTGTTCCAAGCAGGGCCGGATTAAGCTGCCTGTACAGACAGTTCCTGGTTATCGGTGGGGGTTCCGTTCTGAGGGTGTGATGATAACCGAAAATCGCGGCTAACTGAAAATTGGTGAGTTTTGTGCTTTTTCGGT